>NW_022990479.1:0-52500 GCF_902827175.1 Gymnodraco acuticeps
GCCTCAGAATTAAAAGGCTATGTTCACTGCATATGCTCACCTTCTTCACAGTATGATGGCAGATAAAAAAGAGGATATTAGGCATAGGCTTGAGCTATGTCTACAGCATGGGTGGCAGGCAACCTATTCCACATCAGTACAAAATGTGCGATTATACCTCATCAGGAGCAGTCTTTCAAAACGTTTATCTGAGAGTCTGTTTCTTCTGGGGGAAGCACAATACCTCCCAGGCTGAACAGCCTCTCCACCGGTGCACTGGATGGTGTGGCAGTGTTGTATTTCATACACAGCTTTCACTCGGGGGAAACGGTTGAGGACTTCTAACTCTGAGCCTGATCTCATGTACTCAAATACCTCCGAGTCTGCGCTAATGGACATTGCGTCTTCCTCTTCCTCATCAAAAGAAAAAAAGTCATTCTCATTGGCGCTGCTGTGTGCGGCGGCTTCTCGGTTTTTATTGTTAGCCGGCTCTTCATCACGGGGTAGAGTGCGACACTCCGCGATGAGCAGCGCACGCGCCGCTTCTCTCCGCTCCGCTCCCATCCATCGAACTTTAAATTTCGGCAACGTCAAGGCAGCCAATAAAGCTTCACTGCTCTCCAACACTGGTGCGAATCGCGTCCTGATAGCCTAGGACAAAATTATATAGAACAAATAAGCCTAGTTTTCAGACACACGACTCACTAGAGCTCCATCAGGGGAGGCATAATGCATTTATCTTAAGAATATTTATTAAGAAATGTCCGTTAATGGATAGGCATATACATTTATATCATAGACATCGTAGGCTATATGATGTATATGCCTAGGCTACTAACTTTAAAATCGGCTTACCTGTACAATTACACCCGGTAGGTTTGCTGTCATCCTCGACAGTCCATTTTGGAGTGCCAGTGTCCTGGACATCAGGGTCTCCAGGGTTGGTAGAAGAGTCCCATAGTAGCAGTTGTCTTCCCCTTGCAATATATCCAGTGCTACCGTCAGGGGTTTCAAAACACTGCAGTATTCCTTTAGGAATAGATGTTCGCGCTCTGTCGGGGCTCTGATGTCCAGTCTAGTACAAAGCGTATTCAAATCTTGGGCCGGGATGTCACTGATGCGGGACAGGGCATCGTGGAAGGAATTCCACCTTGTTGATGTAGGCACAATCATTTTTTTCCACAGATTTCATCGACAATCTCAGAGGCCAAGGTAGAGCGGCTCGCCTTTGTCCAAAGAGCAGCGCACTTTGCCGTTGCACTCCTGTACACACATTTTGAGTCACTGTTGGAGGACAGCCATTTGTCGATGTCATTGCACGAGATCAAATTGAGTGTATGCGAAGCACACCTGAAATGCGGGGGAAGAAAACTGTCCTTCTGTGGCCCCAAGCAACTCTTCCACATCTGTGAAAACGACACCTTGCTCGTCATTATCCTCCTCCTCGTTAGGCTCAGGGGTGCATACATCTTGAAAGCTTTAACAAAATTAGACCCGTTGTCTGTAACGGTGGCGGTGATCCTATGTGAAAGGCCAAATGCTGAGTGAATCTGTTCCATTTCAAAGCCTATAACATCATATGTATGCCTGCCCTTTATTCTTTTGCATGCGATGGCAGCTTTCTCACGTTTAAAGTTGCATGGATTGATCCAGTGCACAGTGATTCCCAAAAAGCTTCTGTTATGACTACTCCATATATCCGCAGTGGTTGACAGATACGGCAAACTCTCGAACGTTTTCTTAATTCACTTCTCCATTTTCAGATAGCATTCATCCAGATAGCCAGTGAACGTTTTACGATCTGACCATGGGCGCCTGTCTCCTGTTATCGGTATCTTGTTAAGTATCTTTCTGAAAGTGGGAGATTCAACAGTATTGATGGTGTTGGAGTCTGAGTGGTTTTAAAACCCACCTCGGCTCCGTGTGTCGTTTGGTGAGCTGGTTAAAATCATCAAAGGAAGGAATTCAAAGCACCAGAATAAGGGTTAAACAATAATCTGTTTTAATGATAAACAACAATACAATACACTTTTAAAGGGAGGTCCTGCTCCCTTCCCAGTGCTGGGAGACCTTACTCATCTTGACAGCAGGAGGAAAAGAGGCCGCACACAAGGACTCAACAGGAGATATTGTAAGAACAATGGGGAGGAGTTGTGTTCTCCTCCCATACCGAATCAGCGCGCGCCAGCCGAGGACCCTTAAGTTTGAGGCACAACAAACCCCTCTGGTGTTTGTTGTCTCGTATTACTGCAGCTTTCACACACACACATTCTTCAGACTTCGCTCTCTGTGGCCCCCTCCCCCATCAGTTCAATACATACACAGTTTCACATACTTTTGGTATCTTAAAGATATGTCCAAGATATAGTTGTTTATAGTTGACTAATACAAGTAATACATGTCAGTTACTTTAATATCAACAATAACGAGGAAAACATTACCTCTGCTCTCAAGCAGTGAAATAGTAGAACTTTACCTAAACATATATAGAGAACGCACACTCATTTCCCCTGCAGCATTCCAGAGATTCTAGCTGTGTCCACATAAGGACATCCCGCCGCTCACATCTTACTCCAAACACAAAGGTTTCACCTCTCATATTTCCAGCTTCTTGTTACAGACTGCTATTATTGATACAAAGTAATCAAACACACACATATATTTTAGACATGTATCGTTCCAGATACTTGACATGCCGTCAAGATAAGAATGTCCCCTCTCCCCCCTCTCTAGTTTCCTGTCATGCAACACTGCTCCTCCTCTGGTCAGCGTGTTTAAGCACATTTAAGCCAACTACTTCACAATGTTGTGGCAATTTAGTACTCACAACATGAAAGAATAAAACAGAGAGCTTTTACTAAAAAGTCGACATTGTTTAACATACATCTTATATATCAGGTGACATTAAAATGAATATACCAAAAATACGCTGTATTGAACTTTTTTGCCATAACACTTTACTTCAAGTCTTCAATGGGCAACATTTCTTCGACGATGAACGAAGCTACAAGTTTGTCCAACTCTTGTTTAGATAGGAGAATCTGAAGTTGTAGCTGCTTTGGGCTTGGACTCGAAATATCATCATTTCCCCGGGGATCTTGCTAGCTTCATGCTAGCATGTTTTCCTTTCAAATGCTTGGTGAGGTTAGCAGTTGAGTTAACGGCAGTGGACAAAAGTTTCTGGCCAGGGCACAACGTACACCTTACACCAGGCATCCTCAAACTACGGACTCCGGTCCGGATCCGGACCGAACCACCACTGTCTCCGGACTCTGAGCAAATTATACTTTTCATATGTATTATCTCTGTATTATATGTGAGACATCGCCACAACGCATTCGCAACGAGTCAAAATTCTCCGCTATGTCCACTGCAAACAGCGCTCTGCATGTCTGACTGTTCCACTGTGTTCCACCTGTGTGTGTCAACGCTTTGGTCCAATCACATTCAGCATCCAGTCAGCGTTTCCCCCCCCCCAAACAATCTGCGAATCAGAGGCACAGTAGGGGGGTCTTCGCGGACTGCGGGTGGGGAAAATGTGTGTGTCTCTTTCAACCTGTCTAAGTCAGAGCGAGAATTAAAAAAAAAAATTCAGAGCGAGAGTTAACAGCTCATCTAGTTCCATCTGTACTGTAGCTAGTAGCCTAGTTTCACCTACCGGGGTGGCAACTGACACCCTAAAAATAGGCCTTGCCACCCCAGCTGCCACCCCAGTTGGCAGCTTTGTTTTGAAAGAAAAGTTGTGGCTCATCGGACATTTATGAGAGAAAGTCTCTAATGTCCGAGTGCAAGTGAATGCAGCACAAGATGCACGTCATGTAACCCCTCCCCCGGTCCTGGCGCGAGCGTGGACATACGATTGGCGGCGATTTCATTTTGAACTGGACGGCGCAAAACGAGAAGCATTCGGACCCAAGCACTGAAGGAATGAGGTATTTGCGGTCTGACAGAGAAGAGACTGTCAGTGTGGCTGTACTCAGCATTGAATCAAAACGCACTAAAGCTGTTGATCTTAATACGTTTGTGAGGCGTTTTGCTGAACAAGATGGTAATCGCCGCATTCAGCTGTATAGACATGTCAACTTGATGCTCTGCTCACGGATGAGCATACACAACTATTAAGATGATGACCTTACGTGTGTAAATATATTTTTTTCTTTGAGGGGGTCTGCCCCCAAAAAACTGTTTTAAGTCCTGAGAAAGTCAAATCAGACGGTGTGTAAAACTACACTGCCCAGCCAAAAAAAAGTAACCACTTTGATTTAACTAAGCCAGTAGGTAAGGGCTTTCCACTGGATAATAACTGCAGTATAAAAGAATGCATGACTGAAGTGATGGAGACCATGTTGAAGGCAAACAAAAAGAGGAAATAACAGGTCAAGCAAATCCCCCTCTCAGATTCCACAGCAACCAGAAGACATAAATACTGGCTGGTGATTTGATTAATCAGCTTTGTGATGGAATAAAAAATGCACAGTGCATTTCCTTAGCTGTGGGTGAGTCCACTGACACCACTGACAATGCTCAGTTGCTGGTGTTTGTGAGTTTTTATGATGAGGCAAAGGGGGAGTTTGTTGAAGATGTGTTGGGCCTGACGAACCTCAGTGGACGCACAAGGGGGAATACATTTATAAAGCAATAATGGTAATGCTGAATGAAAGAGGGTGCAGCTGCCTTTATTCATAACTGTGCAGCTCTTACACTGCGACTCTGAGGGTCAAGCACAGACACAATAACAATGAAAACGGCTGCATACAGATTATTTTTGTTTTTGCAACCTCGTGTTAAGAATCTTGTTGCAATTGTTTAAAAGTTTGAATGACCGTAATAAACGGACCTTTGTCTTATTGAAACATTTATTTTGGACCTTTAAGATTTGTATTTGAGTACCCCTGCCTTACACTCACATTTTTCCCCTTAGTTTCAACAAGTTCGAAGTAATGCGAATACCTCCATCCCTCGAATGTTAGCGTTGGCTGCTTCTCGCTTGCCATCCCTGCTCTTCAGTCTTCATGCCACCACCAGCGGCCAGCCTCTATCACGTACAGTGTGGAATGAGAGCTCGTGCCTAATGCGTAAGCACGCAGCTGAGTAGGCAGTGTCACTGTCACTCGTCCCTGGGAAAAGTAACGTTGCGGCGAAGTGAAGAAGAAACTACGTGACGTTACAAACCACATTTTCCGTAGTAGCGCGTTACGTTATTGTAACGCGTTACACCCAACACTGGTCCTGAAGGATGCATTCCTCCACGTAACCATCATTCCCGAAACACAAGCAAATTGCCTGCAGTTCTCATTCCTGGCTCCACGCACTTTTTCAAAGTGGGTGGAGACGGTTGGAGCAGCTACTCAGAATGGGGATGAGAGTGTTATTTTACCGGGACGACCGGCCGTGGCTGGCTCGCTCCAGGGAGGAAGCGGCTTACAGACGATACAGTTCGTATCTCATCTGTCAAACCTGGGTTTCAGTAACAACTGGAAGAAGAGCTGTCCTCGTCCCTCCCAGACATTTAACTGGGAGTGGAATTGAACTCAGCCCGCATGAGAGCGCGACTCTCACACCGGAGAGGGGAGAAAGTGACAGCTCTCCTCCGGTGCGTCACACCCCGCGGGGCAGTGACACCCCTCTCCGTGATGCAGCTTTAGAGGATGATATCAGCTGGTCACGTGGTGATTCCCCTGGGTCTCCTTCACAGTGAGGAGACTTCCAGAGGTGGGTATTTATTCGCCTGTGCATCGACCCCCGTGCATCAGAGGAGACGCATGGTGTACATTCCTCCTTCCGTGGGTTTGGATTTGACCTACTGAAAAATCTCCACGTCCTGTCAGTGGGGTTGCCCCTGAGCAGAGGGACGTCACACACCGCAGTGTTCACAGATGCATCTCTCGCAGGCTGAGGAACGTGCATGTCGCAGGCAGTGGGGGGGACAGTGGCCGGGGTCACATGTCTCCATATAAACGTGCTGGAATTACTCTCCGTATGGAAAGTAATCCAGCACTTCGTCCCGTTGCTGTACAATCAACATATGTTGATTCAAACAGACAACAAAGCAGGCGCGGCCTACATAAATCACCAGGGAGGTGTTCGATCAGCGGCGGCTGCTGAACACACATCCTACTCAGCCAAATGGACAGTGCTCCGTGTGGTGTGCAGGGAGAAGCCTGGACCCTGTTACCGGCCCCCTGCCTCGTACTGTCGTTCCTCCAGCTGTTGCTGGACAGGAATTGGCTTATAGCACGTTAAAAACATATGCTGCTGCATGCCATTCATCTGGCCACGTAGGTTTGGGGTCAGCACGGTGTTTAGTCACCCTCTGACAACACGTTTTCTACGGGGAGCACAGACATGTGTCACGCGCTTTGGCGCCTCAAAGGGTTTTTGGCTTTAGTGTTATGCGCACTGAGTAAAGCTCCATTTTGAACCTTTAGGATCAGGTTCCCCTGAAGTTCTTGTCAGCCAAAGTAGCTCTGCTCTTGGCTCTGACATCAGCTAAAGGGGGTGAGTGATTCAAGAAGATGGCAGCTCAGCTGTTTTGCGCCCTAACCCGGCTTTTATGCCAAAGGTGATCACAAGCTCTTTTAGATCGAGAGTGATACCTTTGATGGCTTCTTTCCTCCTCCTCACACATCAGAGGAGGAAGCCACATCTCCTCTCCTCTATCACGCACGGCTGCTTTACGCAGCTTGTCTGTTTGTGCATTACAGAGAGCGATCAATAGGGCAGCCTCTGTCTGCACAGCGCCTGTCACACTGGCTGTGTGAGGCTGTGACACAGGCGTATTTCTGCTCTGGGGTGGATCCCCCGGAGAAAATCAAAGCGCACAGCACCAGAGGAATTTCCTCCACCACGGCGTTGCACGGAGGAATGACAGTGGAAGACATTTGCACTGCTGCATCTTGGTCTTCCCCCTGTTCTTTATTCGTGTTTATTTTGAGGGATGTCTCCCATTCCTCTCTGACACACTCAGTACTGAGAGTCCTGTCAGAGTGAGTAATGTCGGGGACTCAACTGCGTGCCCTCTCTCCTGCCTGTCGGCATTTAGAGAGCTGCCCTTTTCCCCCTCTTTGATCGTTTTAAACAAGTGGGACTTTGGTCTCTACTTTTTATAAACGACAGGTAGCCTATTCAGCCTTCCTTCGTTCCCTGATGGAGAATATTCATTTTTTAATGCTATATTCCCTGGGAATGTGAGGCTCCATTTACGCATGGCGAAATGGACATGGGTTATTAATTGAGTAGGTGTGTTTTTGTGCTTCTGGTAACGGACGGACCAGTGGGGCGTAGACTACATCCTGCTTCACCCTTAACCCAATAGCGATAGCCTTAGAGGGCAAAGCCTTATACGAAATAGAACTGGGGTTACGTACTGTAACCCAGCTTCTATGAGTATAGGCGCAGCCCTCTAAGGTTCGGGCCCCACTGGCTCCGTGAATAGCTGAAGAAAAGCTGTTGGAGTGGATTGTAGGGACTACTTCCTATTTATACGGAAGTGAGCCTGGAGGTGGGGCCCACGTCATAGGTGGAAGTGGATTAAGTCTGTCAGTGCTGCACACGTGCAGTGGGATTACCCAATAGCGATAGCCTTAGAGGGCTGCGCCTATACTCATAGAAGCTGGGTTACAGTACGTAACAAGTGTGTCATGAAACATGCTGTTTACCAACAGTTCCTGCAAACATTTAAGAGTCTCAAGAGACATTTAATATCGACATAAAGATGTTAACAAATTCATGGTTACTTTGTTTTTTAAATTTAGGATCATGTTGAGTCTAGAAACGTCTGCATTTTATTATCGAGTTGTGTATATTTAAGGGACTGTTGCAAAAAACCAAGCAGCTTATAAACAACAGATTTTATGACAAAAATACGTTTTTTTAAAGTTTTATTTTAGTTGTTTTTTCGTATGATGCTGATTTGAAACTGTTGTTATGAAAAGTTACGGCATTTTCCTGTTGCTTGCCAGAGAGAGGGGAGTTTGTTCCAAAGCTGCTGCTGTTTTTACAACCCTCCATCTGACAGGACGGAGCCTCGTTGAGCTGCGAGTGTGACTACAGACGGAGTTCACCGAGTGGGAGTGGGTAGGGGGGTGGTTTGGAATTGGGCCACTGAGTGACGTCCTAGTCGAGTGACAGAGTTCACAGAGGAACACAGGTGTGTTTTTCATGGATATATAATGAGAGCGTGTATTTTCTATCCACTATTCCTCTCCTCTGTGTGAAACGTCACAGGGATAAGGAATAAGAGATAGGAGAATTCAAAAGTTCTTAGGAAAAGAAGACCGGGCTTCAAGAGAATCCGGCCCAATCCCAAACCACACCGTACACCCTCCCCCTCCGTGATGGAGTGAACTCCGTGGATGTGACACTCGCAGCTCAACGAGGCTCCTCCTGTCAGATGGAGGGAGTAAACACAGCAGCAAGCCTCCCCTCTCTCCGGCAGAAACAGGAAATGCCGTAACTGTATGTAACAACGGTTTCAAATCAGCATCTCTTTGACAAAACATTAAAAATTAATAACTCAAATAGGAGGCGTGTGGCGCAGTGGATAGAAACCTTGGTGTTGGGATCAGGGGAGCACAGGAGCACAGGTTCAAACACCCTGCAGTCAGCATGTCGTTGTGTCCCTCAGACAGCTTCACCCCAAATTGCTCCTGTGGGGATTGTCCACAGTATTGAGTATTGTTAGAAAATTAAAATCAATGTTTTTATGGCATAATGTACCTTAAACATACCCGTCAGTTTAAATGCTAGTTTATTCTGGAAAAAACCGGAAGTTCTCAATACCAAAGCTTTTATTCTGAAAATCCTTCATGACTACATCCGGGACTACCGCCCATTAGTATCATTAAAGTGACTATTGACGCCGTTACTGTATTACATATAAAGTTATGAAAGAGATAAGGAGGAGAAAAGGCATGTGGAAGTAAGCAATGAATGTAAAATGTCGAAATCCTCTGTTTAATGCGATATCGGACACAGAAGAACGAGGGGGGAAGTCTCCTACGTCACTACAGCTCCCAGAGAGGAGGAACAAACAGCCAGCAAGCGGGAAAGACAAGGCTTGTGAGCTCTCTTCTTCTTCTTCTTGCAAAAACCAAGCAGCTTATAAAACAACATATTTTACGACAAAAAGACGTTTACAAAAAAAAAACTTCATTAAAGATTTTTGAGTTTTATTTTAGTTGTTTTTTCATCTGATGCTGATTTGTAACTGTTGTTATGAAAAGTTACGGCATTTCATTTCATTTCAAACCTTTATTTATAACAGATAAATCCCATTGAGATCATTGATCTCTTTTTTCAAGGCAGACCTGCTCAAGTAGTTCCACATGAAACATAAAAACATAAATAGAACAACAAAAGGACATCATACAGCATCATTTACATAACTATCCACATGAACAGGTACCAACAGCTTCCGATTGAGTCGCATCCAACCGAGCTTTAAAAAACATTTAGTGGCAACAGATTGTTCAGTTTCCATTGAATTTGCAGACTGTTCCAAGACAGAGGAGCTGCGCATCTAAAAGCTATCTTCCCTAAGACAGTCCTAGCAGTTGGCACATTTAATAAAACTACAGCATGTGATCTCAGGCAGTAGCCACTTACAATTCTCCGTGAGATCAGGGAGCAGATATAAGATGGAAGTTTCCCTAACATGGCTTTGTACATAAAATGTACCAGTGACTGAGCCTCCGTACAGTTAGTGAAGGCAAACCAGCCCTTGCATACAGGGTACAGTGATGGGTTAATGCTTTACAGTTTGTCACAAATCTTAGTGCACTGTGATACGCAGCATCTAACTTGTTCAGGCAATAGGCAGGTGCATTCATATAGATCAAATCACCATAGTCCAGCACAGGTAAAAAGGTCACAGAGCCTTTTCCTGGCCTCAAGAGAGAAACAGGACTTGTTCCTGTAGAAGAAACCTAGCCTAACCCTCAGCTTTTTAAGCAGGTTATTGACATGAAGTTTAAAAGTGAGACAATCATCAAGCCAGATACCAAGGTATTTATAACTGGTAACCACTTTGAGTTTTATTCCTTGCATAGTAACAATATCTACAACAGGCTCTGATGTCTTTGTAGCTTTAGAAAAGAGCATTACCTTGGTTTTATCAACATTTAAAAGAAGTTTAAGCTCAGAGAGCTGAGTCTGAATAATGTTAAAAACAGCCTGTAATTTAACACCAGCCTCCTGAATGGAGGGACCTGCACAGAACATCACGGTATCATCCGCATAGAAATGTAAAGTAGCTTCATCCACATTTTCACCTAAACTCTTGATGTAGATGGAGAATAAAAGTGGACCTAAAACAGAACCTTGAGGAACACCATTAGCAATGTTCAACCACTCAGAAGACAGCCCATCAAAGTGTACACATTGGGACCTTTCAGAGAGGTAGTTCACAAACCACCCACTGCATGGCTGGATATGCCGATACTGAGTAGCCTCTGCTTTAAGATGCGATGATCGACGGTATCAAACGCTTTGGAAAGGTCAATAAATAGAGCTGCACAACTCTGCTTATTATCTAAAATACTCGCCACAATCATTCACCACTTTTCATTGTGGCAGTGATGGTGCTGTGTTGCTTTCTGAAGCCTGACTGATGTTTAGACAGGATGTCATTTTACATTAAAACTCCTTTACCTGTTCACTCACTAGGCGTTCAAGAACCTTCGCCAGAACTGACAATTTAGAGATGTGCCTATAGTTATTTAATAAGGTGGCCTCCCCTCCTTTTAGCAAAGGCAAGACATACGCTGACTTCCACAATTTTTGAATTGTGTTAGTGCTGAGGGTTAAAAAGAGTAGTGAGAGGAGGAGCAATAAAATCTGCAGCTATCTTTAAAAAGAAAGGTTCTACGTTGTCCGGGCCGGCCGGTTTCTTAGGATCTAACTTGGTTAAAGCTTCACGAACAACATCAACAGTAAAAGGGGTAAAACTAAAAGGGTTTTCCAACACACGTTTTTCCTTCGCGTCGAAAGGAGCTAGTTGAGGTGGTTCGGGCACCTAGTTAGGATGCCACCTTGGGCGCCTCACTAGGGAGGGGTTCCAGGCACGTGAATATTTCCGTGTTTGCTCCGTAAAGCTACGTCGTGTGATGTCTGGGTTTGCTTCCCCTGCCCTTCCCCTTCCGCAGCCCCCGGGGGCGGGGGCCTCCGGGTTTAACAGGTTAAAGGTGAATAAAAAAGCTTAGAGACAGAAATCGCAATCTTTCTACTAATCGTCAGGAACTAATACACACTCGGCCTGTTGTTTTGGTCAAACCCTATACAGGTAATTCTGATTACAATGAGGGATTTTAGTGATGGGATCTGAAGTTATCAGAGAAACAAGTTGAGCTAACATTAACTCTGTTTTGTATTTCTGTTAGAATATCTGTTAAGAACTAAAATACACATAAAAAGTACAAAAGAGTTGGTTTTGTGATGGTTACTTCATTTTAGAATTAAATAAAGAAATGAAGTCGCAATCAATGTTGTTGGAAGTCAGACAATAATAGAAGAAGCTGCTGTCTTTCAGTAGACCATTATCAATTTAAATGATAAGCTATTACAAATGATTAAAGCAAAACAAATCTGAACTAAATTGATGACTCAAATCGCAAAATAAAAGCAAACGTTATAAAAACAGCAGGCTTGTTACTGTCACTGCACACATCAACATGTTGACTGCATGGGCTGGGATCGAACCAACAACCTGCTGGTTGGAAGATGACCGCACTCCCTCGCAGCCACACTTTATTTTCAGCAGTTTTCATTTTGTGTCTGTTTAGAGAACAGGACAGAGGACATTCCTCAAAGGGCGCAGCACTTTTTGAACAAACATGTCGTTCAGCTCTCTCTGAAGAACCAGCACCTTACCGTGGTAGAGAGGTTTGTGTGCCCTGATGAACCTGGGGGCTGTGTTGTCTGGAACCTTGTGTTCCTGGTAGGGTCTCCCATGGAAAATTGGTCTTAGGCAAGGGGCCAGACTAAGATTGGTTCAAAAGACCTCATGAAAGAAAAACCAGGAAGTGAGGATACCACATGCAGATGGCAGATGGCACATGCAGGTAGACCAGCCAGGAGGGAGTTGCAGTAGTCTAGGCGTGAGATGACGAGAGCCTGGACCAGAACCTGAGTCGCTTTCTGAGTCAGCTGTGGACGTATCTTCCTGATGTTGTAAAGCGTGTATCTGCAGCAACGGGTTGTAGCAGCGATGTTTGCAGTGAAGGACAGGTTGTTATCTAGGGTCACACCCAGATTCCTTGCAGTCTGAGTCGGGGAAACAACTGAGGTGCCGATGTTGATTGTCAGGTCAAGAGTTGGACAATCTTTTCCCGGGAGGAAGAGCAGCTCAGTCTTGTCAAGGTTGAGCTTGAGGTGGTGAGCAGACATCCACTGAGAGATGTCAGCTAGACAAGCAGAGATGCGTGCGACGACCTGGGTCTCTGAGGCGGGGAAAGGACAGAATTAATTGGGTGTCGTCAGCGTAGCAGTGGTAAGAAAAACCATGCGGGCTAATGACTGATCCGAGCGAGTTTGTGTACAAGGAGAAGAGGAGGGGACCAAGAACAGAGCCCTGAGGGACCCCCCGTAGTTAATTGACAAGGGTCGGACTCAGACCCTCTCCAAGTCACCCTGTAGGTACGGTCTTTGAGGTATGAGGTGAGGAGGGAAAGTGCAGAGCCTGAAACTCCAAGTTTTTGGAGAGTGCGAAGGAGGATCTGATGATTCACCGTGTCGAATGCAGCAGACAGGTCCAACAGGATGATGACAGAGGAGAGGGATGCAGTTTTGGCAGTGTGCAGTTCCTCCGTGACAGCAATGAGAGCAGTTTCTGTGGAGTGACCTGCCTTGAAACCAGACTGGTGCGGATCCAGAAGGTTGTTCTGATTGAGATAACAGGAGAGTTGTTTAAAGACAAGCGCGTTCAAGTGATTTAGACAGGAACGGGAGGAGAGAGACAGGCCTGTAGTTTATAACATCAGACGGGTTGAGAGTGGGTTTCTTTAGGAGAGGGTTTACTCTTGCCTCCTTGAGACTGTTTGGAAAGTGACCAGAAGTTAGAGAAGTGTTGATGAAATGGGTGAGAAACGGTAGAATATCAGGAGCGATAGTCTGAAGGAGGTTTGAAGGGATAGGGTCCAGAGGACAGGCGGTAGGGCGGGCAGAGGTAATGAGGGTAAGAACCTCACTTGGAGAGAGAGGGGATCCCTTCCTGGTCCTCTGCTGTGCCTCTGGGCGGTCAGCTCAGTCCCGTCCTCCTGACCCCCTCCACCCACCCTGGTGGCCTAGTGATACGTCCCTCCTCCGGACCCCCTCCACCCACCCTGCTTGAGGTTTTGGACTTTTGTGTTTTGTTTTTTTGAGACGTCTGGGATCCGTCCCTTGAGGGGGGGTACTGTCACGATCTGTCTTTGTGGTATTTTGTCTTGTTTTATTTTGAAAGGTCTTCACCTCCTGTCTTGCCTGTTTCTGTCTGCGTTGTGTCTTGTTTAAATCTGTCTGTTGTTCCCGGTCGTTAGTTTCCCTGGTGTGTCTAATTTACCCGATTGTTTTCACCTGGTGCCCCTGTGTTTTCTCCTCCCTCCTCACCTGTGTCCTTGTTTCTGTGATTAGTCTTGTGTGTATTTAAGTTCTGGTTTTTCTGTCTGTCTTTGTCGGTTCGTCTTTCGTTGTTGACTGTGTTTCACCGGTGAGTGTTCTGTCTGTCCAAGGTTCTATTTCATTATCCTTGAAATAAAGGTATTATCAGTTTAATCTGCATTTGGGTCCTGCTTCCTTCGCTCTACCGTGACACCTATTGTGCAAAATCCACTTCTCCGTGTCTCTTCTACATCAACATGTGTCCCCCTCTTCTTCATGTCTCTTCTACATCAACATGTGTCCCCTCTTCTTCGTGTCTCTTCTACATCAACATGTGTCCCCTCTTCTTCATGTCTCTTCTACATCAACAGTGTCCCCTCTTCTTCATGTCTCTTCTACATCAACATGTGTCCCCTCTTCTTCGTGTCTCTTCTACATCAACTTGTGTCCCCTCTTCTTCATGTCTCTTCTACATCAACATGTGTCCCCTCTTCTTCATGTCTCTTCTACATCAACATGTGTCCGCTCTTCTCCATGTCTCTTCTACATCAACATGTGTCCCCTCTTCTTCATGTCTCTTCTACATCAACATGTGTCCCCTCTTCTTCATGTCTCTTCTACATTAACATGTGTCCCCACTTCTTCATGTCTCTTCTACATCAACATGTGTCCCCTCTTCTTCATGTCTCTTCTACATCAACATGTGTCCCCTCTTCTTCATGTCTCTTCTACATCAACATGTGTCCCCTCTTCTTCATGTCTCTTCTACATCAACATGTGTCCCCTCTTCTTCATGTCTCTTCTTCATCAACATGTGTCCCCTCTTCTTCATGTCTCTTCTACATCAACATGTGTCCCCTCTTCTTCATGTCTCTTCTACATTAACATGTGTCCCCACTTCTTCATGTCTCTTCTTCATCAACATGTGTCCCCTCTTCTTCATGTCTCTTCTACATCAACATGTGTCCCCTCTTCTTCATGTCTCTTCTACATCAACATGTGTCCCCTCTTCTTCATGTCTCTTCTACATTAACATGTGTCCCCACTTCTTCATGTCTCTTCTTCATCAACATGTGTCCCCTCTTCTTCATGTCTCTTCTACATCAACATGTGTCCCCTCTTCTTCATGTCTCTTCTACATCAACATGTGTCCCCTCTTCTTCATGTCTCTTCTACATCAACATGTGTCCCCTCTTCTTCATGTTTATTCTACATCAACATGTGTCCCCTCTTCTCCATGTCTCTTCTACATCAACATGTGTCCCCTCTTCTTCATGTCTCTTCTAAATCAACATGTGTCCCCTCTTCTTCATGTCTCTTCTACATCAACATGTGTCCCCTCTTCTTCGTGTCTCTTCTACATCAACTTGTGTCCCCTCTTCTTCATGTCTCTTCTACATCAAACATGGTGTCCCCTCTTCTTCATGTCTCTTCTACATCAACATGTGTCCGCTCTTCTCCATGTCTCTTCTACATCAACATGTGTCCCCTCTTCTTCATGTCTCTTCTACATCAACATGTGTCCCCCTCTTCTTCATGTCTCTTCTACATTAACATGTGTCCCCACTTCTTCATGTCTCTTCTACATCAACATGTGTCCCCTCTTCTTCATGTCTCTTCTACATCAACATGTGTCCCCTCTTCTTCATGTCTCTTCTTCATCAACATGTGTCCCCTCTTCTCCATGTCTCTTCTACATCAACATGTGTCCCCTCTCTTCATGTCTCTTCTACATCAACATGTGTCCCCTCTTCTTCATGTCTCTTCTTCATCAACATGTGTCCCCTCTTCTTCATGTCTCTTCTACATCAACATGTGTCCCCTCTTCTCCATGTCTCTTCTACATCAACATGTGTCCCCTCTTCTTCATGTCTCTTCTACATCAACATGTGTCCCCTCTTCTTCATGTTTATTCTACATCAACATGTGTCCCCTCTTCTTCATGTCTCTTCTACATCAACATGTGTCCCCTCTTCTTCATGTCTCTCCTACATCAACATGTGTCCCCTCTTCTTCATGTCTCTTCTACATCAACATGTGTCCCCTCTTCTACATCAACATGTGTCCCCTCTTCTTCATGTCTCTCCTACATCAACATGTGTCCCCTCTTCTTCATGTCTCTTCTACATCAACATGTGTCCCCTCTTCTTCATGTCTCTACATCAACATGTGTCCCCTCTTCTTCATGTCTCTACATCAACATGTGTCCCCTCTTCTACATCAACATGTGTCCCCTCTTCTTCATGTCTCTTCTACATCAACATGTGTCCCCTCTTCTTCATGTCTCTTCTACATCAACATGTGTCCCCTCTGTGGAAAGAGACTCTGAAAGTTTCAGGAACAAAGATTTTCTCTCTTTTTGATCCATTTCTATAAAAACCTCTCAGAGGGGCGTGGGGAGGGGCTCCTTGTTTTCATCTAAAGTAACAGACAGAGAATCAGCACTTTGGAAACAGGGCTGAAACAGAGGGGATTATGGGTAATGTTTCAGCCAATCAGAGACAGGCTCTGGATATATCTGAGACCTGTGATGTATTGATGAAGAAGAGGATGATAGGGGACCTTTAAGACATAAAAGGTCATTAAAAGTGGATTAAATACTGCATACTGTTATAATGTATGAATAGGCAGGCAGATAAAACAATTTGTTTTTGTTTTTAGGTCCAGGTTCATGTTGTTGGTGAATGTTCTCACGTCACCAGCTGTTTTTACAGTTACGCTTCATTTGGTTGAAATGCAGAAACTGCGGGTAAACACCTCTGACACGCATACCAAACGACTTCCTGTAAGGGTGTGGAACATCTCATGAAAGAAACATGTCGCTCATCCTGTTTTCTATCTCAGGCAGAAAGCACAGATTACATGTAATATCTTTTCAATCTCTACCCACGACACCTACTGCACTTTTGACTTCAACAATTCAACATACAGTTATTATATAATGCAGTTATTATATAATACACTATTTATCAAGACACTAAAATAGAAAGTAATTTACAGGGTATTAAAAGATACCAAAATCATATTCTTTGTTTTATTGAATTCACTATCAGATTATCAGTAAATACGGCCACACATAATGAATAAGTAATACAAACACATTCTAAGCAGGACAAAGAATGAAGAAAGCTTGCAGGGTGTAACTCAGGTGTTAACTTGGAGCCGTTGAAACACCTGTGTCCTTGAGACGCCAAAATAAACTCCCATGTATGCAGAGCTAAACAGTAGTTGTCAGGCAAGACAAGTGTATGTATACAGCACCTTTCAACACAAGGCAAGTGCTTTACAAAAATAAAATACTTTAAGAGTTCATTGTTGAAGTCAAAAGTGCAGTAGGTGTCGTGGGTAGAGATTGAAAAGATATTACATGTAATCTGTGCTTTCTGCCTGAGATAGAAAACAGGATGAGCGACATGTTTCTTTCATGAGATGTTCCACACCCTTACAGGAAGTCGTTTGGTATGCGTGTCAGAGGTGTTTACCCGCAGTTTCTGCATTTCAACCAAATGAAGCGTAACTGTAAAAACAGCTGGTGACGTGAGAACATTCACCAACAACATGAACCTGGACCTAAAAACAAAAACAAATTGTTTTATCTGCCTGCCTATTCATACATTATAACAGTATGCAGTATTTAATCCACTTTTAATGACCTTTTATGTCTGAAAGGTCCCCTATCATCCTCTTCTTCATCAATACATCACAGGTCTCAGATATATCCAGAGCCTGTCTCTGATTGGCTGAAACCCCAAACAGATCATTGCAGCATTACCCATAATCCCCTCTGTTTCAGCCCTGTTTCCAAAGTGCTGATTCTCTGTCTGTTACTTTAGATGAAAACAAGGAGCCCCTCCCCACGCCCCTCTGAGAGGTTTTTATAGAAATGGATCAAAAAGAGAGAAAATCTTTGTTCCTGAAACTTTCAGAGTCTCTTTCCACAGAGGGGACACATGTTGATGTAGAAGAGACATGAAGAAGAGGGGACACATGTTGATGTAGAAGAGACATGAAGAAGAGGGGACACATGTTGATGTAGAAGAGACATGAAGAAGAGGGGACACATGTTGATGTAGAAGAGACATGAAGAAGAGGGGACACATGTTGATGTAGAAGAGACATGAAGAAGAGGGGACACATGTTGATGTAGAAGAGACATGAAGAAGAGGGGACACATGTTGATGTAGAAGAGACATGAAGAAGAGGGGACACATGTTGATGTAGAAGAGACATGAAGAAGAGGGGACACATGTTGATGTAGAAGAGACATGAAGAAGAGGGGACACATGTTTATGTAGAAGAGACGTGAAGAAGAGGGGACACATGTTGATGTAGAAGAGACGTGAAGAAGAGGGGACACATGTTGATGTAGAAGAGACATGAAGAAGAGGGGACACATGTTGATGTAGAAGAGACATGAAGAAGAGCGGACACATGTTGATATAGAAGAGACATGAAGAAGAGGGGACACATGTTGATGTAGAAGAGACATGAAGAAGAGGGGACACATGTTGATGTAGAAGAGACATGAAGAAGAGGGGACACATGTTGATGTAGAAGAGACATGAAGAAGAGGGGACACATGTTGATGTGGAAGAGACATGAAGAAGAGGGGACACATGTTGATGTAGAAGAGACATGAAGAAGAGGGGACACATGTTGATGTAGAAGAGACATGAAGAAGAGGGGACACATGTTGATGTAGAAGAGACATGAAGAAGAGGGGACACAAGTTGATGTAGAAGAGACACGAAGAAGAGGGGACACATGTTGATGTAGAAGAGACATGAAGAAGAGGGGACACATGTTGATGTAGAAGAGACATGAAGAAGAGGGGACACAAGTTGATGTAGAAGAGACACGAAGAAGAGGGGACACATGTTGATGTAGAAGAGACACGGAGAAGTGGATTTTGCACAATAGGTGTCACGGTAGAGCGAAGGAAGCAGGACCCAAATGCAGATTAAACTGATAATACCTTTATTTCAAGGATAATGAAATAGAACTTGGACAGACAGAACACTCACCGGTGAACACAGTCAACAACGAAAGACGAACCGACAAAGACAGACAGAAAAACCAGAACTTAAATACACACAAGACTAATCACAGAAACAAGACACAGGTGAGGAGGGAGGAGAAAACACAGGGGCACCAGGTGAAAACAATCGGGTAAATTAGACACACCAGGGAAACTAACGACCGGGAACAACAGACAGATTTAAACAAGACACAACGCAGACAGAAAAAGGCAAGACAGGAGGTGAAGACCTTTCAAAATAAAACAAGACAAAATACCACAAAGACAGATCGTGACAGTACCCCCCCTCAAGGGACGGATCCCAGACGTCTCAAAAAAAACAAAACACAAAAGTCCAAAACCTCAAGCAGGGTGGGTGGAGGGGGTCCGGAGGAGGGACGTATCACTAGGCCACCAGGGTGGGTGGAGGGGGTCAGGAGGACGGGACTGAGCTGACCGCCCAGAGGCACAGCAGAGGACCAGGAAGGGATCCCCTCTCTCTCCAAGTGAGGTTCTTACCCTCATTACCTCTGCCCGCCCTACCACCTGTCCTCTGGACCCTATCCCTTCAAACCTCCTTCAGACTATCGCTCCTGATATTCTACCGTTTCTCACCCATTTCATCAACACTTCTCTAACTTCTGGTCACTTTCCAAACAGTCTCAAGGAGGCAAGAGTAAACCCTCTCCTAAAGAAACCCACTCTCAACCCGTCTGATGTTATAAACTACAGGCCTGTCTCTCTCCTCCCGTTCCTGTCTAAATCACTTGAACGCGCTGTCTTTAAACAACTCTCCTGTTATCTCCATCAGAACAACCTTCTGGATCCGCACCAGTCTGGTTTCAAGGCAGGTCACTCCACAGAAACTGCTCTCATTGCTGTCACGGAGGAACTGCACACTGCCAAAACTGCATCCCTCTCCTCTGTCATCATCCTTTTGGATCTGTCTGCTGCATTCAACACGGTGAATCATCAGATCCTCCTTCGCACTCTCCAAAAACTTGGAGTTTCAGGCTCTGCACTTTCCCTCCTCACCTCATACCTGAAAGACCGTACCTACAGGGTGACTTGGAGAGGGTCTGAGTCCGACCCTTGTCAATTAACTACGGGGGTCCCTCAGGGCTCTGTTCTTGGTCCCCTCCTCTTCTCCTTGTACACAAACTCGCTCGGATCAGTCATTAGCCCGCATGGTTTTTCTTACCACTGCTACGCTGACGACACCCAATTAATTCTGTCCTTTCCCCGCTCAGAGACCCAGGTCGTCGCACGCATCTCTGCTTGTCTAGCTGACATCTCTCAGTGGATGTCTGCTCACCACCTCAAGCTCAACCTTGACAAGACTGAGCTGCTCTTCCTCCCGGGAAAAGATTGTCCAACTCTTGACCTGACAATCAACATCGGCACCTCAGTTGTTTCCCCGACTCAGACTGCAAGGAATCTGGGTTTGACCCTAGATAACAACCTGTCCTTCACTGCAAACATCGTTGCTACAACCCGCTGCTGCAGATACACGCTTTACAACATCAGGAAGATACGTCCCCAGCTGACTCAGAAAGCGACTCAGGTTCTGGTCCAGGCTCTCGTCATCTCACGCCTAGACTACTGCAACTCCCTCCTGGCTGGTCTACCTGCATGTGCCATCCGACCTCTGCAGCTCATCCAGAATGCAGCGGCTCGTCTGGTTTTCAACCTTCCTAAATTCTCCCACACCACTCCGCTCCTCCGCTCCCTTCACTGGCTTCCGGTAACTGCTAGAATCCACTTCAAGACACTGGTACTTGCTTACCGTGCTGCGAATGGATCTGGCCCTTCCTACATCCAGGACATGGTTAAACCGTACACCCCAGCGCGTGCACTACGCTCTGCATCAGCCAAACGACTCGTTGCGCCCTCGCTGCGAGGGGGACCCAAGTTCCCATCGGCGAAAACACGTGGGTTTGCTATCCTGGCTCCAAGATGGTGGAATGAGCTCCCCATTGACATCAGGACGGCAGATAGCTTGCACATCTTCCGGCGCAAACTGAAAACTCATCTCTTTCGACTCCACTTCGAGCGTTAGAACGATTAACGAAGCACTTTTATACTAATAAAGGACTGGATTACCTAAAGCCAGTTGAGTAGCACTTGAAATGTTTGGCTCTATGAAACCTGATATACTTATATGATTCTGTTTTCTTCAAGGTTGTGTCTTCCTGGTCGAATGTACTTATTGTAAGTCGCTTTGGATAAAAGCGTCAGCTAAATGCAATGTAATGTAATGTAATCTCGGGCGGACGGCCCGGGGGCAAGACAGAGTTCAAAAAGGGGGATTCGGGCGGACGGCGCGGGGGCAAGGCAGAGTCTAAGGTGGGGGACTCGGGCGGCCGAGCATGAGGGTGAAGGCAGCGGCAGGAAGAGTCAGGGGGCCGGGCTCGAGTGCGAAGGCAGCGGCAGGAAGAGTCAGGGGGCCGGGCTCGAGGGCGAAGGCAGCGGCAGGAAGAGTCAGGGGGCCGGGCTCGAGGGCGAAGGCAGCGGCAGGAAGAGTCAGGGGGCCGGGATCGCGGGCGAAGACCTCGGCTCACAGAGGGCCGGGATCGAGGGCGAAGACCGCGGCTCTCAGGGGGCCGGGCTCGAGGGCGAAGACCGCGCCTCACAGAGGGCTGGGATCGAGGGCGAAGACCAGAGAGCTGCGGAGGCCGTGCAGGAAGACGCTGACGGGCCAGCGCCGGAGGCCGGACAGGACCCGGTGTCGGCCGGACAGGAACCGGAGCTGGTGGAACAGGCCTCGGCAGGATCCCCGACGGAAGAGGACCAGGACACGGGATTGGCAGGACCCCCGGCGAGACAGAGGATGGTGGGGCCTATAATGGCACAGGACAAAGGGTTGGCAGGACCCCCGGCAGGAGAGTAGTCGGCGGGGCCTCCAACGGCACCAGACAAAGGGTTGGCAGGACCTCCGGCAGGAGAGTAGTCGGCGGGACCTCCAACAAGACAGGACAAGGAGCTGGCAGGACCCCCGGCAGAAGAGTAGACGGCGGGACCTCCAACGGGACAGACATACGATTGGTAGGACCCCCGGCAGAGGAGTAGTCGACGGGGCCTCCAACGGGACAGGACATGGAGTTGGCAGGACCCCCAGCGGAACCTCCAACGGACCAGGACATTGGGTAGGGACTTGAGACGTGACTCGAGAGGGGACTCAAGAGGAGACTCGAGAGGGGAACCAAGGGGGAACTCGAGAGGAGACTCGAGAGGGGAACTAGAGAGGGGACTCGAGAGGGGACTAGAGGAGGGACTAAAGGAGGGACTAGAGAAGGGAACTCGAGAGGGGACTCACGAGGGGAACTAGAGGGGACTAAAGGAGGGACTAGAGAGGGGACTAAAGGAGGGACTAGAGGAAGGACTAAAGGAGGGAACTCGAGAGGGAACTCGAGAGGGGACTCGGGTAGGAACTTGAGAGGTGACTAGAGAGGGGACTCGAGAAGGGACTCGAGAGGGAACTGGAGAGGGAACTGGAGAGGGGACTCGAGAAGGGACTCGAGAGGGGACTGGAGAGGGGACTCGAGAGGGGACTCGGGTAGGAACTGGAGAGGTGACTAGAGAAGGGACTCGAGAGGGAACTGGAGAGGACACGGGTAGCTGACGTCGTCTGGGTAGCCAGCAGGAGACGAGGTGCTGGAGTCGGCCGGTACACCGACAAGACACGGGGAGCTGGCGTCGTCTGGGGAGCCAGCAGGAGACGAGGTGCTGGAGTCGGCCGGTACGCCGACAAGACTCGGGGAGCTGGCGTCGGCTGGGGAGCCAGCAGGAGACGAGGTGCTGGAGTCGGCCGGTACGCCGACAAGACTCGGGGAGCTGGCGTCGGCTGGGGAGCCAGCAGGAGACGAGGTGCTGGAGTCGGGATCATGACTGCTGGAACCGGTACTTGAGCCGGAACCATGGCTGGAACTGGGGCCGGAACCATGGCTGTATGGGCCAGCTCTGGTGCAGGGACCACGGTTGTAAGATCCAGTTCTGGAGCCGGAAACATGGCTGTAAGTTCCAGAGCTGAAGCCTGGATAATGGCTGTGTGGGCCGGTTTTGGAGCCGGAAACATGGCTGCTGGGGCCGGCACTGGAGCCGGAACCATGGCTGCTGGGCAAGGAACCGGAACACGGATCCATGGCTGTGTGGGGTGGTACTGGAGCACGGTACCATGGCTATGTGGGATGGTACTGGAGCACAGAACCATGGCTGCTGGGTCCGGCACTGGAGCCGGAACCATGGCTGTTGGGGCTCGGGCTGCTAGCCTGGCCTTGCGACGACTCCTCTTAGCAGCCTCCTGAATACTCCGTGGACCTCCATAAGCCTGACGAGTTCCGGAATACGACTCCTGGACAGGAGCAGGAACTGGGGCAGAAGCACGGGTTGACTTCAGGCGGAAGCCACCAAGGCGTATGGTGCCAGGTTGGGAATTGGGAGACAGGGAGCTAGCATGCCTGGAATCACATGCTTGAAGGAAGTCCAAAATCCAGTCAGGTAAGAACTCAACAAAACATGGTTTCTCTGCTGCCAACCGGAGCGCCTCTACCAGAGCAGCCCTTTTCTGCCGAACACTGGACGCTCCCTTCCACCAATCGAAGCAGCAAGCCAGATAGAAAGTTAAATGCTGTAATTGAACCTCCCATGGATCATCTGCTGGGTCCATTTTGTGGTCGGTTCGTTCTGTCACGGTAGAGCGAAGGAAGCAGGACCCAAATGCAGATTAAACTGATAATACCTTTATTTCAAGGATAATGAAATAGAACTTGGACAGACAGAACACTCACCGGTGAACACAGTCAACAACAAAAGATGAACCGACAAAGACAGACAGAAAAACCAGAACTTAAATACACACAAGACTAATCACAGAAACAAGACACAGGTGAGGAGGGAGGAGAAAACACAGGGGCACCAAGTGAACACAATCGGGTAAATTAGACACACCAGGGAAACTAACGACCGGGAACCACAGACAGATTTAAACAAGACACAACGCAGACAGAAACAGGCAAGACAGGAGGTGAAGACCTTTCAAAATAAAACATGAAACAAGACAAGACAAAATACCACAAAGACAGATCGTGACAATAGGAGACCTTTAAGTATATAGTTGCATCTGACTGCCAAACACCTAACCTCTGTTAAGTGCTTTGATCAATCTGTTTGTCATCTTGCAATTTAATTATCTATCTAAATAGTTATCACCGTAATATACTGTATTTAATTTAATCTTACTCAACAATATTGAATTGTACATTCTCTTATTGTATATATCAAATTATTTTACATGTGTATGGACTTCTTGAACAATTGGTTATTTGTATTTCTGTATTTTATTATATATATTGCATTGTTGGAGGAGCTCAGGTCAGAATAATTTGGTTGCCATTTCTACACTGTAGCTTTTGTGCATATGACAATAAAACCTTTGAATCTTGAATCTTGTTTCATTGTTGAAGGAGCCTCGGACTTAAGGAAGTGTCATCCAAATGGATGAGGTATATTCAGCTGCAGGTGGGCCTGTTCTACAAACTACCACTGTAAATATAGCCTGTGCCAATAGGGGCGATAGGGGCGCCGCCTCACCTCTGTCCAAATTCTAGATTGTAATAACAAATACTTTAATTTGATAAATGTTATACATGTATTTTTTAATGAACAAAGTTAATATTATATAGTTGGTGCCAGTAAAATGTATGATCTACAACAAAATATCAATGAAATTGTGTCAAAAGTCACGTGTTTTCAGCCTGGGGCACAGGATACTTTGCCCATTGACCCTCGTTATAAGTTGTACATGTGCAGTCTTTACCTCTTCAATGCAAGAAATATGAGCAGCTCTATGAACATTTAATGCAGCCGTTGACGCCGCCAACCAATTAGAATGCCAATCAGAAAATGAGTTGAGTGAGAGAGAATTGGACGGAGACGGAAGCTCTGTCCTAATTCATCTAATGTGTATGTGAACAAAACTAGATAGCGAATATGAAGAAGGAACATTCAGTATCACTTAAATAAACACCCTTTGAGAGCAGGACACAGGAGGGAAAGCTGAAGGTAAAAGAGCTTGGGAAAAATGTATGTAAAAAAAAATAGACGTCATCTGTAATATGACATGTGTTTTTACTTTGTGTATAACTTTGCTTACATTTTTTGAATTGCCCCCTCTGGAGAAAGATGCACCAGCTGGATCACAGCACTCATATGTTATACATTGCTTTTCTAGTTTTTTTTAGAGAGTTGCTTTTGACCTTTTTAGATATTCATCACTGATTGCTTTTATTTGAAAATAAATAGTACTGGCAGTTTAGTTCAGTTGTTCTCTTCATCCTTTAATATACATTATCCTTTTGAATCATTTGTAAATGTAAGTCATTTTACATTGATTAAAATTAATTGTAATACTTGTAGGAGCCAATTAACTGCGGTATAAAGGTTGGAACCTATGCTTGTTGGTGAGAGGTTCCGCCGGAAGGCCCACACAGTTTTTGACCACACACGGAGAACACACACAAACACGGGATTACAAGTAAAGCAAAGGTATTGTGTAAACGGTAATATCGTGTGGTGAATATGGAAAGAAGCAGGTAAAATGGAAACCAGTAAAATGGAAATAAATGGACTGTTTCAAACTGGAAACTTTGTTTCTGACCTTTATTCGGCAGCAAACTTGTGTGCGTCAATTACACCCACAAAGCGGATCCTCAGAGGCTTAAAGCGTTGGTTTAGCCTCTACACTACTGTTAAGCCCGGGAGCCCCCGGCAACATCTTGCAAGAAACAGCGTTTGAGGCATGGGCGTCGCCTGGGGTAGGCATGGGTCGCCTGGGGTTTTTTCTTTAGCCCCGGACAAATTCTCCCTCAATAATATAATACATTAACCGTACTTTACCTAGAGGACGGCAGAATTGTAATTTCCCGTGTTCAGTGAATGCAACAGAGGCAAGACGCCACCAGACCAATCAGAGAGTTGCATGGAAATAAACTTGTTTTATTGGCTGACAGGTACGTGCCTCTCCTCTGTGACAGTGTTTACACTTTAAACTGTCAGCCCCGGACGCCGTCAAAAGACAGCAATTCTCAAGTGGTGGCTCACACAACAACCCCAGAGCCACCACCTGAGCCAGGTGAACAAGGTATGTAAATGTCAGTAAACTTACAAGTTATGCGAACATGTAAGCAAAGCATAAATTATAGCTACGTTGACGTTACTTTGAATCGCGTGGGTAAGCTAAACCGTTAGCAAGTAGCTATAGCTAGCCAGAGATATTAAATAAACACTTTGTCATACAATCTAAATGTAATGTTTTTTAGCGTTACTTGGTGATTTCAAAGAAAGCTCTCTGGGAAATGTTGACTTACTGTTCGACATGAAGCTAGAAGCTACCTTACAGTACACCGTTGATCCGGAGTCTTGTCAGTTAAAGTGTTTCATAGTTAGCTTAGCTACGCATCAACCTAGCACTGAAATGTATGGATGTTATGTGACAGTATTTCTGAGAAAGAGTCAGCTGAAATGGTGGCATAGTTGCCACTGCTTTACGTGTCGACAGCATGTTTGAGCGTATTTGCAGCAGTAAATGTGGCTGTTTGGCCACTGACGTTGCCATAACAACACCTGCATTTAAATGTGCAACCTCTTTTTGTGACAGATTTTTGCATGAAATTATAATTCTTCTGATTGATATTCCTATTGACAGCTAGTTTCTATGTGAACATTATTGTGTGCTTGGGCAAGACACTTCACCTGAACTTGCTCCTGTGGGTATTGTCCACAGTGACCATTGCATGTAGAAAAAATATGTGTAATGTGTATTTGTAAAGCGCTTTGAGCATCTGGAAAAGCGCTATAATAAATGTAAGGAATTATTATTATTTATGAGATGGACAGCCCGCTAACAAGCTTTTTATACAAATATTTGAGATCAAAGCTAATCCAGTGGGGCTTCTGAAAGGGGCAAGGGACACTATGCTCCCAAATTAAGCCTTGACCCCCATCTTAAAATTGATATGATCAAAAAATTATCTGCATTGTCGGAGGCCTTATTTCCTCATTATCATGTCAAATTAAATGTGGATAAAACCAAGGTAATGCTCTTTTCTAAAGCTAAAGCTAAAAATACACCAGAGACTACTTTGGATATTGTAACTACGCAAAGAATACAACTTGAAGTGGTTACCTGTTACAAATACTTTGGTATCTGGCTTGATGACTGTCTCTCTTTTAAACTTCATGTCAATAACTTGCTTAAAAAGCTGAGGGTTAGGCTATATTTCTTTTACAGGAACAAGTCCTGTTTCTCGCTTGAGGCCAGGAAAAGGCTCTGTGACCTTTTGACCTGTGCTGGACTATGGTGATCTGATCTATATGAATGCACCTGCCAATTACCTGAACAAGTTAGATGCTGCGTATCACAGTGCACTGAGATTTTTGACAAATTGTAAAGCACTTACGCATCACTGCACCCTGTATACCAGGGCTATTCAATTAGTTTGGAATGGGGGCCGGTTGATGAAAATGATCCAAAGCAAGGGGCCGGGAAAAAAATGGCTTGAAATATGAGCACTCATATTAAGAGCTTCAGATACAGTAAATACTACAGCAGGTCACCCTTGAAAAAGAGATCAATGATCTCAATGGGATTCACCTGCATAAATAAAGGTTTGAAATGAAATGATGACAACAGCATAGTGGAGTGCATATATTTTGTTTAATTAAATCAAACATAGCCCCAAGGCCTTTATAAATGACAAGTTCAGAAATCAGTATGTGAAGCTAATATAACCATCAACATCATTAGATTTAGATTAATGATCTAATAATTCACACAAAATAGCAATTTAGGGCACAAACAACAGTGCATATTATGGTATAATAACAATAAAGACAAGTGTGCCATACCACATCAATTGCTTAATTAAAAGCAAAAACAATTATCAAAAGACTTGTATTAATTACCAAACCACAACACACAGCCTTTTAAAACTCAAACCTTTTTTGATTAACATAGTGATAACAGTATGCAACCAACTTGGCAGATATGTGCCATCTAATGAGAGAAATGGCATTTTTTCGATTTAGCAAGAGTAGAGAAGTCTGGAGTATACGTTGTCATGGCAATACGCATACAGTGATGCAAATGCTGGTCAGTGAGGGATGCTCGATTATTAGTTTGTATGGCATTCATGTGTGAGAATGCCGATTCGCACGTGTAAGTCGAGCCAAACATTGTGAGGACAAACAGTGCAAGACCCCTTGAATGAGGGAATTTCTCGTGGCTGACTTCATGAGTCCAGAACTATTCAGAACCTGCCAGCTGAAATGACTGTCGCAGGTCATCTGATGACTGAATGTCAATGAGTTCGAGTTGTAAAGACGCCTCATTTAATGTCACAACTGCTTTGCTTTCAGTGCAAACTCCCCCTCTACATTCACAGAGAAAGGGTCCTTCACAAATCTCATCACTTCAGTCGGGAGACTGAAATGTTCAAACCTCGCGGCAAAGTTGGTTTTCAATGCGTCCATAAATCCAGTCATCACCTCGGTGATTTGTAAACCTGCAGTGCGCAGTGTTGGAAAATGGAGCATTTTGCCTGGACATAAATCCGCAAAAAAAAGTGAGCTTTTTTTTAAACGCATGGAGTCTCCACAAGTTGTGTGACCATTTTATCTCTGCCCTGCAGCTCCAAATTGAGTTGGTTCAGATGTTGGAAAATGTCGCTCAAAAAGCAAACTCATCATTTTCTATCAGACACAGAAAGGCGTTGGCTTTTTTATGTTTTGAATTGCGGAGTTCTCCGATTTTGTGAACTTAAGGAGGAGATCATGGCGTTTCTAAACGCCATGATCTCCTCCTTAAGTTCACAAAATCGTTTCAAGACGTTTCCTTTGCTTAGCCATCTAATGTCACTGTGCATGAGCAAATCATTATATTGAGCTGACATGTCTGACATCATCTTGCGGAAAAGGCGGTGCTGTAAACTGGAGTTACAACGAATAAAGTTAATAATCGCCATGACAGAGTCCATTGTGTTTTTTAACTCACCACTCAGTTTTGCGCACAGGAGGCTTTGGTGGATGAGGCAATGAAGCGATCTCAGCTGTGGAGCCACATCTGCCAGCCTAGCGGACAGTCCCTGTGTTCGGCTCGACATCGCAGGGGCCCCATCTGTTACAGTCATGTTAATACGATCCAATCCCAACTTGTGCTCCTTGAAAAACGAAACCACTTTGTGGAACATCACCTCACCGGTCGTGTGTCCATCCAAAGGAATTAATCCAAGTAGATCCTCCCGAAAGCACTCACCATCAAAAAATCTAACATAGAGGCACAGCTGTGCAACATCGCTGCTGTCAGTGGATTCATCAACAGCTAGTGACATAACCTCCGCCTTTCTCAGTTTGTCCAAGAGAATCTCAAAAACGTCCGATGCAAGGGTCTCCACTCTCCTTGATTTGACGTGTCAGAAATCGGAATGTACTTAATTGAGTCAATAACGCTTTTTCTGTTTTTCTCATCTGCAACCACTTCCTCAATTGATGCAAGCATAAACTCTTTGACTGTCTCTGCGTTCGTAAAAGGCCTTTTATGTTTGCCTAATATCCAGGCCACTCGTAGGGACGCTGCAGTAGCTCTCTCTTGGTCAGTGCAAGCCCGAAACAGGGAGCTACATCTTTGGTCATAGCACAAAGTTAGCCCCAAAATCTTCTGGCGGCGAGCATCAGAGCCCGCTGGAAAAGTGGCGTCAAAGTTGGCGTGAGCTGTCTTAAAATGCCTTCTCAAGTTGTACTCTTTACACACCGATAAACACTCATTGCAGATTAAACACACGGGCCTCCCACTGACATTTACACACAAGTACTTCTCTTTCCACTCGCTGTTGAATTGCCGGTTTTCGGTGTCAACCTTTCGTTTTTTTAACGTAGAAAGAGACATTTTGATATCCAACTATGCTGACCAGGTTTGATTAATCGTACCATTGGCGCAAAACCGTCGAAGGTGCGCGAGCTTGTAGTGAAGGGCAGCGCGAGCCGCGAGGACGCGCGCAGAGACGCAAAAGTTTTCAGGCAATGTCTTCCCCTCTATCTCTCAATGTAACACCCTCTCAGGAATAAAGGCACTCTGGTCCAAAAAGAAATTGTTTTAAATGAACATTTATTTTTAATTAAACCTTTTTTTTTTTTTTTTTACTTTTTAAAATTATACTCAAAGGGCCAGTAAATATCACCCGGGGGCCGGATTTGGCCCGCGGGCCGCCAATTGAATAGCCCTGCTGTATACCAAGGCGGTTATGCCATCACTTACTGTACGGAGGCTCAGTCACTGGTACTTTTTCTTTTACAAAGCCATGTTGGATAAACTACCATCTTATATCTGCTCCCTGATCTCTCGGCGAATTGAAAGTACGTATTGCCTGAGATCGCATGCTGTGGTTTTATTAAATGTGCCAAGTGCTAGGACTGTCTTAGGGAAGAAAGCTTTTAGATGTGCAGCTCCACTAACATGGAACAGTCTGCAAAAAGAATGGAAAATGACCAAGCTAGTACCACTACATGTTTTTAAAGCTCGGTTGGATGCTACTCAATCAGATGCTGTTGGTACCTGTACATGTGGTTAAATATGTAAATTGTAATCCCTGTACATTTTGCTGTATGATGTCCTTTTGTTGTTCTGTTGTTTATGTGTTTATGTCTTCTTGTGGAACCTACTGCTGCAGTTCTCCCTTGAAAAAGAGATCATTGATCTCAATGGGATTTCACCTGGATAAATAAAGGTTTTGAATTGAATTGAAATTGTACAGCTTTCCTTAGTGTTGAATGCAGAAAGATGACTATATCAGAGTATTAAGTGAAAATGACTATATTAAAGTGTTAAGTGAATATATTAAGTGAATTACTCAAACTGCATTTGTAGGAATGATTCTGTCCTATTGGCAGATAACTGCTCTTAATAGTGATATCTACAAGAGGTTTCCAATGTAAATTTAACTATTTTCAATTGGTTAGTATTACATTTTGTGACAGTGTGGTGACACTCATTTTAATGAAGACACATTTATGTATCTTGAAATTCATTTATTTGACGGAGCTGGAAACTGATTGACTTACATACTTGTTTGTGTTTACCCACAGTCATCACAGATGAACCAAACAGAGTAGATGATGAAGAAAGGGGAACAGGAGAAAGGGACACACAAGAAGGAGATACAACAGACAAGAAAGACAATGGAGACAACAATGAACAGGAACACCAGAACAGACAAGAGTCAATGAGTAACATGACTGATTTAGGGACTGCAGATACAGGGCCAAGGCAAGTGAGACATCACTGCTTTCCATCCAGCATGTTTGGCCAGCAAAAGAGATCATTTCAACCGCAAACAGCAAGTGATGATGGATTATTATTTCCTCCTTCCATCCCTTTTTTCTGTTTAATCTGATTACTAACAACTTAAAGTGTTTTTAAATAATAAACCCGTTTCTGATTCTGATTCTTTGATTTATTTTTGACATCTGGGTGTTGAGAGATGTATCCATATCTCTTGATGTTGCTCTCAAAGTGCACAAGATTGATGCTTTTAACTTCAACATTTAAAAAAAAGTCTTCCTGGGGGACCCCAGAGGAGGTGAGTTCCCCGCAAAAGAGCACTTTATCTCTGCTTATGTAACTCCGGTGCAGTGTCCCCTCGTCAACAGATCACTCAGAGCTGATTACTTTCCTGCATTTCAATGGACAGCATATAAAAAGGACACGTGAGCTGCATTGCTTAAGAGATCCTCTCATGCTATCTCTTTTACAAAAGAAGTGTCCAGTCAACAGCAAAACATCAGTGATCGTATTGTGGTAGTATATTTTTCACAAGCAATGTGAAACATTAAACTTATACAAACTGGTGTACAAAACTCACATACCTGCGTTGATCTCCTGGGCCCAAGAGTTCAAAACTTTTAATCCCTATCTGATCAGATCTGGATTTTGGGGAGTTCAAAACCAAAAAACAGGATTAGGATCACTTTGATATCCGATCAGAGCAGGAAATCCAATTCAAGCTTTAATCTGGATCAAATCTTCAAAACGGGTTCAAACCGACAACACAGGATTGGGATCAGTTTGACCCCAAAAAACTGGATTATCCTGATCCCACCCGCGTCGTGGGTTTCCAGTGGATTACCAGAGCAACATGTACTGTACCATTTATTTTAAAATATGTTTCAATTTAAATTAGATGGCAAAGTTTGTTAACTGAAATAATACACCATTTTTAGCCTTCATGGGAAATGCATTTTATTTTTCCATTTTTGCTCACGTTTGTGGCCTATTTCGTTTTCAACCAAATGTTGATGACATAAATGTTTATGCTCATGAAAGTATCACAACAAAGATTGTCAATCACAAATGTAATTTAGATTAAATAAAAAATATCTTCAACAAAAAAAAGTCCATCTGTCATCACCTTTCAAAAGTAATTGCAGACAATAGCATCTCGCCTTGCACCACCACTCAGTCTCTCATTTAGAGGGAAATCCATAGGTGGGCCTAGATCATCAGCAGGTGCGAGGGGCTCTGGGGGATCATCGATGTCAGAGAGGGGGACTCTGCGATGGACAGCGATATTGTGTAGCACAATACAAGCCAGTGTTATTTGGCATGCTCCTTGGGGTTCCACTCTCAGATAGTTGAGGCATGCAAAACGCCTCTTCAGTACTCCATTCAAGCGCTCAATGGAACACCTTGTTCTTCCATGGGCATTGTTGTAGCGCATCTGTGAAGGAGTGTTGGCCGTGGGAAAAGGTGTCATCACCCATGGTAGGAGTGGGTAGGCACTGTCGGCTAATATAACTCCATCCGGCCTGTTGGTTTGGAATTCAGTGAAAAACCGGCTCTCTCTGAAGATACGTGCATCGTGGACTGACCCAGGCCATCTCACAACACAGTTGGTGATGGCAAGGTCAGCATCTCCCACAAGTTGCACATTGATGCTGTGCCTCCCTTTCCTGTTGACATATTCCCACTCCCTCTGACGAGGAGCTTAAATATGTACATGGGTGCAGTCGATCACCCCAATGGTGTTGGGCATGTCTCCCAGAAGAAAAAAGTTCTGCTTCACTTTGGCAATCTGGCCATCAGTGGGAAATGTCACAAAGTGATCCAGCAGGCGAGCCAGTGCATCAGACACAGCTGTCACCACTTCACCCACTGTTGTCCTGTGGACTCCCATGCTGTCAGCTATGACCTCATAGAATGTTCCACATGCGTAAAAGCGCAGGGCAATGAGGACCTGTTCCTCTACAGTCAGAGCATGACTCCGCAAGGTTCTGCACTGCAGTTGTTGCCTGACCAGATCAGCAATGTAGTTGATGTCATCAAGTCCAAATCGAAAATGATTGTACAGTTCTTCTGTTGTGTACTGTTGGAGAGGTTTGGGGCGCTCGGTGTGGACCCTTTGGCGGTAACCTCTCCTTCCAGCATGGAAGATGTGAACAATCCCTGCCATGACTGTGTTCTGACTGTTGTTTCAGTCAGTAGGCCTACATCAGTCTCTGAATAACAACTCATTGCAAATACACACCTGGAATGCATGTCCAGATTGGTTAGGGCCTGTGGTTAATTATGTAATTTAATAGCAAGGCCAGACCTATACAACTAATTGCTGACCTGAACAAACCATTGAGTTGGAAAGATGGACAAAAAGGGGCCTAATTTTACATCTGCTGAGACCCATGCACTGCTGCTGGGTGTAAGGAACAATTATGACTCCATAGTGGGCAGCTTTAACAGAGAGGGTGGAGCGACTAAAGTAAAGAGCGGAATATGGATGGAAGTTACAGACAATGTGAATGCCACAGGATCTGGACACAAGAGGACGGTGGACCAAGTGAGGTTGAGGTGGAAGAATTTGAAGCAGCAAGCTACCAAAGACCACAGCCAGGCTAAAAACCCACAGACGGGTAACAAAGCATAAAAGGGGACAATACACAGATGTGGTACTTGATATCATTGGTGGTCAGCAGTCACAATCTTTACATGGAATACCAAACGTTGTACTGGATGGTGAGTCGCAGGTGTGAAGATAAACTTCTGTTGTTGCAATGTTGAGGTAGAATGAAGGAGTCTGGAACGTCGTTAGCCAAAGCACTGAGAGTTTATTGAACACAGTACAGAATACAGCCGGGGAGATCATCTTAGTTTCACACGTTCTGTGATCCACCAAAATCATCTCTGCCAAAAAGACCCACAGAATCGCAGTCTCACGAGGAGAGGCGGGCCCACAGAAGCCCGCGTTTACCTAATCAATAGCAGATGGGAGACAATAATCTACTTGTCTCAAGCAAATGCAGACAGGCCTGAAACCCTTCCCCCCACAGGATATAGGAGAAGCGTTTGACCTGTGACCTCAACTTACAGAGGAGTTTTTACTAAACACCACAAGCAGATGTTTGCAGTATCACAGATTCTAAGAAACCATAAGAAACTTTATAAACAGATCAGATTAAAATATTCTCTTACAGCAGGTATGTGTGATTTTATCCTTGTCCCATAGAACTACAATTATTATCTTGTATAATTGTTATTTTCATAGTACTACAATGGCTATATGTCTTACATAGCATCCTAGTACTACAATTTTCCAGGTTGCATGCTTGTGATCATCTTATTAAGGGGTATAAAGTATATTGATAAACTTTCATTTCAGGTCGTCAATGCACCTGATGTGACACACACCATTGAAGATGAGGTCCTCCTGACCCATGTGGATCCAGAAGCTGGACCTTCAGCCAGGCCTGATGACACACTGCAAGAGCCACCTCTAAAGAGAAAATGCAAGCACACCAGAAAACCAGAGCAGAGGGATGATGCCTACGAGACTCTGCTGAGCCGTGAAACGGAGAGGGCAGAGATGCAGATCCGTCTGGCCGAAGAACAAATACAGCTGTGCCGGCTTCAGCAAACTGAAACCTCACTGAGAATTCAGCTCCTCAAAGCACGCCTGGATGATCCAGCTGCCTTTGAATGAATGCTTTATTGTTGTTACCCTAGTGGGAGTATTTTTTTTAATTACAATTTCATTATGATTTGATGTCCTTTATGCAGGGGTAGACATTAAGGGTAAAAAGCCAATTAGTGGAATTGGAAAATGAGGAAGAACTGATTGTTCAAATGTTGTACAAGTAGTAATGTAGTTAGTGCATACATTACTATTGCAACAAATGTGTTAATTTTCTTCATTATTAGTCGATTTTTTTTTGGACGAATGCTCCGGGCCAGTGGAATTGTATTGTCACTGGCCCCACCATTGTAACCACTGGCCCGGAGCATTCGTCCAAAAAAAATCGACTAATAATGAAGAAAATTAACACATTTGTTGCAATAGTAATGTATGCACTAACTACATTACTACTTGTACAACATTTGAACAATCAGTTCTTCCTCATTTTCCTCAATTGTTCATATTTGGTTTATTAAACTAATGATATTGTGGTCATTGTTAAAAGATGTCTGATATTATTATGAGTATTAGTATTTGTATAATGCACTTTCTGCCTTCCTGTCATCAGGAGTTAGAAATGTAATGGCTATAGATTAGATTAGATCCTTCATTATCTTAAACTGCTGGGACATTTCGCCAATATATATATATATATATATATATTGTCTACTCTTCACTTACTTGTCAGCATAGGTCGGCATTGATGTACAGAGCCGACAGAAGACCTTGTTTATATTGGCATCATATTGAGAGGTGCAGTGACGCGTCATAAAACCAGGAAGTAAGCTGCTGGCCCCTCTAGCAAAGGGACTGGAAAGTAAGCTTTGAAAATGCAGTACCATCTACATGCTGTCATGTTCCAGACACTGCTCTCAACCACTCAGGGCCTGCACAAATACCTGCAGAAAGAAACAATTGACTTGGTGCAGGCAGTAGATTACAAAACAGCAGTTGAGAACACACTGAAAAGTGACCGAAGTAACGAGAAAGCACATGAGGTCTATGACCAAGACCAAGGCCCTGTGCAATGATCTTGATATTCCCGAAACTGTGACACAGAGGAAGAAGCGTAGAAACATGGAAGACTTTGTAGTCAAGGCATCATGTGGAGCAATGTGAAACATTAAACATAAATAAACTGGTGTACAAAACTCAGATACCTGCATTTCAATGGACAGCATAAAAGGACTCATGAGCTGGGTTCTGTTGCTCAGATTAGCTATTGATGATCACGTTGATAAATCATATAAAACAAATAGCCAATCACACAAAAAACATGTTGCTGTGACTGTGAGCATTAAACAATTAACATTAAACTAAACAAACACAACAGTACGTTGTTGTCCTTATAAAATAAAAACATACATTTTGTCCACCGAGATAATACAGGCACCTTACCCTCAAGAGATCCTCACGTGCTATGAGAATCTCCCACAATCCTTTGCCGTAACAAAGCTAATGCAGGCACACGTTTGTGACACCAGATGGCGCAATTGTGTATGTGCGTGTGGGGAGTCTTGCAGTAGAACATTCGACTGTAGCGCCGCCACTGTGGACTAAGCCCCGAATGTTTCCAGGTCCAGGCGACGCCCCTGGTAGCCACCAGAGGATAGCGCAGCTTCCGGTTTTTCTTCTCATTCCTGCATCAATGCCCCCCCCCCCTCCCCCCCTCTGTGTCCTGCAGGTCTCGAGTTTCGTACTTCGCCGTGTTTGACGGTCACGGAGGAGCTCGAGCCTCTCGCTTCGCTGCGGAGAATCTCCACCACAACCTGGCCAAGAACTTCCCCAGCGGTGAGTCCTGAAGGTCACCTGTTATGCTGAATCCACTTCTTCATGTCTTTTCTACATAGACACGAGTCACTTCCTCCCACACCTCCTCCTTCATGGTTCTATGTTCTCTTCCAGGAGAAACGGAGAACGTGGACCGGCTCATAAAGAAATGTCTCCTGGACACTTTCCGGCAGACGGACGAAGATTTTCTGAAGAAAGCTTCCAGTCAGTGAGTTCAGCTGCTCAGCTCAGGAACATTTAAAACAACTTACCTTATCATTTCAGAGACTTAGTTAAGATGTCCATCACGAATAAGGGTCTGTGAATACATAAGGGGATATTTAGAGGAAACATCTATACATTTAAAGATTAAAGTTTTACATTAACGAGAAATAACTAAATAAAAGATTAACCCACACACACACACACACACACACACACACACACACACACACACACACACACACACAACCAAACAACCACACACACACATACACAAACACACACACACACACACACACACACACAAACACACACCCCTGTGATTCTCATGTGACTCAAATACTGGACATAAAAAACGCTTTTCCCACATATATATATATAGATATATCTATCTATATATATATATGTTCATTTGTATTCATTTCTTATTTTAAATTTATTTAACTGTATATCATTTTATTTATATTCTTGAATTGTATCTTAAATTGTATTAATTTCTAATCTGTTTTTCATTCTTACCCTGTTGCTGTTAAACTACTGAACTTCCCCGCGTGGATTAAGGAAGGTCCATCTTATCTTGTCTTGTCTTATCTTATCTTGTCTTGTCTTATCTTGTCTTGTCTTATCCTGTCTTATATTATCTTGTCTTATCTTGTCTGATCTTGTCTTGTCTTATCTTGTCTTATCTTATCTTGTCTTATCTTGTCTTATCTTGTCTTGTCTTGTCTTGTCTTATCTTGTCTTATCTTGTCTTGTCTTATCTTGTCTTGTCTTATCTTATCTTGTCTTGTCTTGTCTTATCTTGTCTTGTCTTATCTTGTCTTATATTATCTTGTCTTATCTTGTCTGATCTTGTCTTGTCTTATCTTGTCTTATCTTATCTTGTCTTATCTTGTCTTGTCTTATCTTGTCTTGTCTTGTCTTATCTTGTCTTATATTATCTTGTCTTGTCTTGTCTTGTCTTATCTTGTCTTATATTATCTTGTCTTATCTTGTCTGATCTTGTCTTGTCTTGTCTTATCTTATCTTGTCTTATCTTGTCTTATCTTGTCTTGTCTTATCTTGTCTGATCTTGTCTTGTCTTATCTTGTCTTATCTTATCTTATCTTGTCTTATCTTGTCTTGTCTTATCTTGTCTTGTCTTGTCTTGTCTTATCTTGTCTTGTCTTGTCTTATCTTGTCTTATCTTGTCGTATCTTGTCTTATCTTGTCTTGTCTTATCATATATTGTCTTATCTTGTCTTGTCTTGTCTTATCTTGTCTCGTCTTATCTTATCTTTTATTATCTTGTCTTGTCTTATCTTGTCTTATCTTGTCTTATCTTGTCTTATCTTGTCTTATCTTGTCTTATCTTATCTTGTCTTGTCTTGTCTTATCTTGTCTTATCTTATCTTATCTTGTCTTATCTTGTCTTATCATATAGTGTCTTATCTTGTCTTATCTTGTCTTATCTTGTCTTATCGTGTCTTATCTTGTCTTATCATATATTGTCTTATCTTGTCTTGTCTTGTCTTATCTTATCTTGTCTTATCTTGTCTTATCTTATCTTGTCTTATCTTGTCTTATCTTGTCTTATCATATATTATCTTATCTTGTATTGTCTTATCTTGTCTTGTCTTATCTTGTCTTATCTTATCTTATCTTGTCTTGTCTTATCTTATCTTGTCTTGTCTTATCTTGTCTTATCTTGTCTTGTCTTATCTTGTCTTATCTTGTCTTATCATATATTGTCTTATCTTGTCTTGTCTTGTCTTATCTTGTCTTATCTTGTCTTATCTTATCTTGTCTTGTCTTATCTTGTCTTGTCTTATCTTGTCTTATCTTGTCTTGTCTTATCTTATCTTGTCTTATCTTGTCTTGTCTTGTCTTATCTTATCTTGTCTTGTCTTATCTTGTCTTGTCTTGTCTTATCTTGTCTTATCTTATCTTGTCTTGTCTTGTCTTATCTTGTCTTATCTTGTCTTATCTTATCTTGTCTTATCTTATCTTGTCTTGTCTTGTCTTATCTTGTCTTATCTTGTCTTGTCTTATCTTGTCTTGTCTTGTCTTGTCTTATCTTGTCTTATCTTATCTTGTCTTGTCTTATCTTATCTTGTCTTGTCTTGTCTTATCTTGTCTTGTCTTATCTTATCTTGTCTTATCTTGTCTTGTCTTATCTTATCTTATCTTGTCTTGTCTTATCTTATCTTGTCTCATATCTTGTCTTATCTTGTCTTGTCTAAAGCAGCATCCCTCTCCTCTGTCATCATCCTGTTGGACCTGTCTGCTGCATTCAACACGGTGAATCATCAGATCCTCCTTCGCACTCTCCAAGAACTTGGAGTTTCAGGCTCTGCACTTTCCCTCCTCACCTCATACCTCAAAGACCGTACAGGGTAACTTGGAGAGGGTCCGAGTCCGACCCTAAAAGACAAACCTGCTGTTTTTATCAATTATTATTGCATTTTAACGACAAATAGGCGATGTTTTACAGCTATACAAGTACTAATACCTCACTGTGAAATTACAACATGCAGGGAAAAGTCCTGCATTTATAACTTTCCTGTAAAAGTATTAATTGAGCAGTAAAATGTAGTTGAAGTAAAAGTTACCAACACATCTGGAAATACATGGTTTTAAGTGGACAGAAAATATAAATATTACTGGAACTAAATATATAGTATCAGAAAACAGAAATACTGAAGTAAATCACTAATACCTTGAAGTTGTAGTTAAGTATTTGAGTAAAAGGTCACAACAGAGGAGGTAAAAGTCCTGCATTGAAACATTAAAGTATCAGCAAAATGTACTTAAAGTATTGATTACGCAGTAAAATATAGTTGGAGTAATCCACACATCTGGAGAAACATGGCTGCTCCATTTGAAGTCTCCTCCAAACGCGTTCAACCAAAGCGACCTTCATCTCCCGGAGTCAGACGACACAGCTGACGGATCCTTCAGCGTATCCCAGAATTCATTGCGCCGGTGTCCAGTGAGTTTTGTCGTCCGCCACCCAATAAGGGCCTGGGGGTGTACGTTTTTAATAACATAATAAATATGTGATATATGTAAAGCTAACTAGCTAGCTGGAGATGCTGCACTATTCTGTTAGTAGACTAGTGCAGTTTGTTTAACTCCTTATTAACCAAAGGGGATACGATCAATTATTTAACTTTAACTCCTTTAACTGCATTTCACTGATACACTTTACTACAGTAAGATTTTGAATGCAGGACTTTTACCTGCAGTATTTTCATAGTAAAGTTTTAGTAATTTTCCAGCTGTAAATAATTATTTGAATTCAAAATAATATATTTAAAACAGGGTGAGCTTCATCGTGAGGAAGATCTGACATTGTGATTAAATCCAGAAGATGGCAGTAGTGCTACATTGAGGATGTAGGCTGCAGTAACAACCCTCATTGGAAGAAGAGTAAATTATAAAACTTGTTTAATCTCCAGGAATGTATGATCCGATCAGCTGGAGGAAAATACTTTAAATGTAAGTATTGTTTTCAATTTACTCAAATATTTGACAACACCTACACCAAACCCAAGAGGCCTTACAGCGTACATCTTCAATAAATATATATATAAAAATGACTTTCTAAACTATTTAATAAATAAATAAACGTTTTAATATAAATTATTTACATTTACATACAAATCATTTTTATTAGCAGATCATCATCGCCTCCATCATATTTACCTCAGAGCAACTCCACACACACACACACACACACACACACGCACACGCACACATACACACACACACAGACACACTGGGAACCAAGCAATAGCATTAATTGTATGTTCTCCAAATACAATTCTTACTAAAAAGTCTATATTCTGATGTAACCCTTTTGTAGCCCTCTATAACAGATGCAATAACTTGTATTTAGTTATTTAATTACAGCACTACATGGAGCTAGTTACTCTACATGTTTCATCTTGATTCAAATAAAGAACCAAAGGTCCATCCATCCATCTTCTCCCGCTTATCCGTGGTCGGGTCGCGGGGGTAGCAGTTCCAGCAGAGAGCCCCAGACTTTCTTTTCCCTGGCGACATCAACCAGCTCTGACTGGGGGATCCCAAGGCGCTCCCAGGCCAGCGAAGAGATATAATCCCTCCACCTGGTCCTAGGTCTACCCCTTGGTCTCTTCCCAGCTGGACGTGCCTGGAACACCTCCCTAGGGAGGCGCCCAGGTGGCATCCTAACTAGGTGCCCGAACCACCTCAACTGGCTCCTTTCGACGCGAAGGAGGAGCGGCTCAACTCCGAGTCCCTCCCTGATGACCGAACTTCTCACCTTATCCCTAAGGGAGACACCAGCCACCCTGCGGAGAAAAACCCATCTCGGCCGCTTGTATCCGCGATCTCGTTCTTTCGGTCATGACCCATCCTTCATGACCATAGGTGAGGGTAGGAACGAAAATGGCCCGGAAGACCGAGAGCTTTGCCTTCTGGCTCAGCTCCCTTTTCGTCACAACGGTGCGGTAAAGCGACTGCAGTACCGCTCCCGCTGCTCCGATTCTCCGGCCCATCTCACGCTCCATTGTTCCCTCACTCGAGAACAAGACCCCGAGATACTTGAACTCCTTCACTTGGGGTAAGTACTCATTCCCTACCTGGAGTGGACAGTCCATCGGTTTTCCTGCTGAGAACCATGGCCTCAGATTTGGAGGTGCTGATCCTCATCCCAGCCGCTTCACACTCGGTTGCGAACCGATCCAGTGAGTGCTGAAGGTCGCAGACCGATGAAGCCATTAGAACCACATCATCTGCAAAAAGCAGTGGTGCAATCCTTAGTCCACCGAACTGCAGACCCCCTCCCCCATGACTACGCCTCGAAATCCGATCCATGTATATTACAAACAGGATTGGTGACAAAGCGCAGCCCTGGCGGAGGCCAACCCTCACCGGAAATGGGTCCGACTTACTGCCGAGGACCCGGACACAGCTCTCGCTTGGGAGTACAGAGATTGGATGGCCCTGAGTAGAGACCCCCTCACCCCATACTCCCGCAGCACCTCCCACAGTAACTCCCTGGGAACTCGGTCATACGCCTTCTCCAAGTCTACAAAACACATGTAGACCGGATAAGCGTACTCCCAGGCCCCCTCCAGGATCCTTGCGAGAGTAAAAAGCTGATCCGTCGTTCCACGACCAGGACGGAATCCGCATTGTTCCTCCTCAATCTGAGGTTCGACAATCGGCCTGACCCTCCTTTCGAGTACCTTAGAGTAAACTTTCCCGGGGAGGCTGAGTAGTGTGATGCCTCTGTAATTGGCACACACCCTCTGATCCCCCTTTTTAAAAAGGGGGAACCACCACCCCGGTCTGCCACTCCTTCGGTACTGTTTCCGACTTCCACGCAACGTTGATGAGACGTGTCAACCATGACAGTCCCTCAACACCCAGAGCCTTCAGCATTTCCGGGCGGATCTCATCCACCCCCGGGGCTTTGCCACTGTGGAGTTGTTTGACGACCTCAGTGACCTCCCCCCGGGAGATTGGTGTTGATCCCCCGTCATACTCCAGCTCTGCCTCTAACATAGAGGGCGGAGTTGTCGGGTTCAGGAGTTCCTCAAAGTGTTCCTTCCAACGCCCTAACACTCCATCAGTTGAGGTCAACAACGTCCCATCCTTACTGTACACAGCTTGGATTGTTCCCTGCTTCCCCCTCCTGAGGTGTCGGACAGTTTTCCAGAACAACTTTGGTGCCGCCCGAAAGTCCTTCTCCATGTCTTCTCCGAACTTCTCCCACACCCGCTGCTTTGCCTCGGCCACGGATGAGGCTGCTGCCCTTCGGGCCTGTCGGTACCTTGCAACTGCCTCGGGAGTCCCCCGGGATAACAAATCCCTGAAGGCCTCCTTCTTCAGTCGGACGGCTTCCCTGACCACCGGTGTCCACCAGGAGGTTCGAGGGTTACCGCCCCTTGAGGCACCTAGGACCTTGAGACCACAGCTCCCCGCCGCGGCTTCGGCAATAGAGGCTTTGAACACCGACCACTCTGGTTCAATGTCCCCAACCTCCACAGGAATGCCCGAAAAGCTCCGCCGGAGGTGTGAGTTGAAGGCCTCCTGAACTTGGGCCTCCTCCAGACGTTCCCAGTTCACCCGAACTACACGTTTGGGCTTACCAGGTCTATCCAGAGGCTTCCCCCGCCACTCGACCCAACTCACCACCAGATGGTGATCAGTTGACAACTCCGCCCCTCTCTTTACCCGAGTGTCCAAAACATACGGCCTCAGGTCCGATGATACGATAACGAAATCGATCATGGACCTTCTGCCTAGGGTGCTCTGGTACCACGTACACTTATGAGCATCCTTATGTTCGAACATGGTGTTTGTTATGGCCAATCCATGACTAGCACAGACGTCCAGTAACAAACCACCACTCCGGTTCAGATCAGGGGGGCCGTTCCTCCCAATCACGCCCCTCCAAGTGTCTCCATCATTGCCCACATGTGCGTTGAAGTCTCCCAGCAAGATTAAAGAGTCCCCTTCAGGAGCCCCATACAGGACTCTTTCCAGGGTCTCCAAGAAGGCCGTATACTCTGAACTGCTGTTGGGTGCATAAGCACACACAACAGTCAGAGTTTTCCCCCCCATAACCCGCAGGCGTAGGGAGGCGACCCTCTCGTCCACTGGGGTAAACTCCAACAAAGAAGCACCTAACCGGGGACTTGTGAGTATCCCCACACCCGCCCGGCGCCTCACACCTTGAGCAACTCCGGAGAAGAATAGAGTCCAACCCCTATCCAGAAGTAAGGTTCCAGAGCCGACGCTGTGCGTAGAGGTGAGCCCAACCAGATCCAACTGGTAACGCTCCACCTCCCGCACAAGCTCCGGCTCCTTCCCCCCCAGAGAGGTGACGTTCCACGTCCCCAAAGCCAGCTTCTGTCGCCCGGGTCTGGTCCGTCGAGACCCTCCGCTTTCACTGCCACCCTTCTGGCAGCGCACCCGACCCCATCGCTGTTTCCCGTAGGTGGTGGGCCCGCGGGACGGAGAAGCGGAGGTGTTGCCCACGTTGCCTTTTCGGGCTGGGCCCGGCCGGGCTCCGTGGCAAGCCCGGCCACCAGACGCTCGCCGACGAGTCCTCCTTCTGGGCCTGGCTCCAGAAGGGGACCCCGGGCTTCCTCCGGGCCGGGTATCCTCACTTCTTGTATCGTCTTTCATGAGGTCTTTTGAACCAATCTTAGTCTGGCCCCTTGCCTGAGACCAATTTGCCATGGGAAACCCTACCAGGAACACAAGGTTCCAGACAACACAGCCCCCAGGTTCATCAGGGCACACAAACCTCTCTACCACGGTAAGGTGCTGGTTCTTCAGAGAGGTGAACCAAAGGTGCAAAGGTGTGCTCTTATATTAAATATTCATAAACTTGCACATGTCTAATCTAGAATGAAACTTCAGGAGACGTAATGAAATGTCTCCCTATAGCATATTTTAAAAAACATTTATTTACATGTTGTTGAATCACCTACTTTGCATATTTATTACTTTTTCACCAACAACTTCCCCATAATCAGAAAACCATCTGTTTTTGTTTTTAAGAAAACTAAATATCTGTGGAGAGGATTTGTAATTAGGGTCAACACCTAACATGTATTTATAATGTAATGATACATTCCTCTAAACCCCAAGAGGCCGCATCGAGCTTTGCTCAGAGGTCAGACGATGATAGAAGGAGCTGCTCTCTTTCAGTAGACCACAACAGATACTTGTTTTTATTGATTCACTGATATATGGTTACAAATGATTACAAATGATAACAATGATTAAATGATGAAGAATCTGAACTAAACTGCTGAAACTCAAGTCTCAAAATAAAACCATAAATGCTTAATATCTAAAAAGGTAAAAATGCAAAGTAACTGAATGCAAATCTTAAAAACAGGAGACGTTTCTTTCAACTCTGTCGTCACTGACACCTGTTTCATAAACAGCACATTCCAGGTGAGCATCATCATACATGGTTAAAGAAACACCACGAACATCAGCATTTTATGCACAAATGATTCAATGATGAAGAAAAAAGATGAACTCGACTGACAACAATCAAGCCTCAAAATAAAGCAACTCATGATGAACATCTAAAACGTTATAAATGCAACTCGTAGAAAACTAGAAATGGAGTTTTTCCTTGTTTCTACTTTCCAGCAGAAAGCTGCGTCTCTTTTAGATGCAGTTCATGTGATGAGTGTGATCTGAAGAAAGTGAGCTGCAGGTCGAACATCCTCATATGTGGAGAATACACAATAACATCAGAACAAATGATTACACATCGTCTTTTACTCCAAACATAGTTTAGAAATCAGTAAAAAGCCTCAGAAGCGACAAAGACTTTCTGCAGAACTGTCAACTAAAGATTCAAAGGCATCATTTTCTTATTCCAAAGTATTTGCCTCAGTCAATTTACTTTACATGAAAAGATCAAGTCATCAAATCATGCATTGGTTTATTTGCCATGCTTTAGAGGAGAGAGAGAGCTGCTGTAGCTAACATTGACCAGCAGGGGGGGCTCTTTCCTCTATTTGAAACCAGAGCAACAATCGAGGGTCTGTGTTCGTCTGGAGAATGTAGTGGACATTTTTATTCTATTCCTTATATGTTTAAACCAAATGTTTCTCATTTGTTTAGATGTGCTGTTTGCCTTTATCTTCTCTACTTCAAGGCCACAGAGCTGTTTTGGCTACTGAGTTGACTCACACAAAGTCACACGAGAACTTCTACAGCTCAAGGCCAGGTGTCTAATAACAATGTGACCGTGTGAAGATTTCTTACCTTCCCACCATTTTCCTCCCTTTATAAGCTTTGCTATCATATTGAACTGCGCACACTCGCGCAGACTATCCTATACTCTGTGAGACCTGTGTCTATATTTTATTGTATCTGATGTTTGTTTGAGGCCTCGAATAAACATCACCAGAAAGACAACTCTGTCTGATTCACCATTTATTTGTTTTCTGACTTGTACTCTACAGTATTGGGGTTTTTAGATTTCCATAACAATTGGCGTTGTCGGCAGGATCTATGCAAGTTCGATTGGGAACACCTCCGGACGCTGGTGGTGGCCGGCTCCAGGATCCTCGGATCTTCCTCTACCCCGACAGAAACCGTATGGGACGAGAGGACCAGCGCCGGGGGTGGAACTGATTGACTTCACGAGATCAAACGGACTTAGAAAGGCTTTCCAATACTGGGTGAGATGTACAATGTCTAAATTGTTTAAAGTTAAACGTAATTAAAACTCCATGACGTTTATGAAAGGGGCTGCTCGAAGAGGGTTTATCCCGTCGTAGATAGTGGGTTTACGATTAGTTTTTTGTGTGATTTGTACTGTGAAACAAACATCACATAGGGTTTATCCCGTCGTAGATAGTGGGTTTACGATTAGTTTTTGTGTGATTTGTACTGAGAAACAAACATCACATAGGGTTTATCCCGTCGTAGATAGTGGGTTTACGATTAGTTTTTGTGTGATTTGTACTGTGAAACAAACATCACATAGGGTTTATCCCGTCGTAGAAGTGGGTTTACGATTAGTTTTTTGTGTGATTTGTACTGTGAAACAAACATCACATAGGGTTTATCCCGTCGTAGAAGTGGGTTTACGATTAGTTTTTACGTGATTTGTACTGTGAAACTAACATCACATAGGGTTTATCCCGTCGTAGATAGTGGGTTTACGATTAGTTTTTGTGTGATTTGTACTGTGAAACAAACATCACATAGGGTTTATCCCGTCGTAGAAGTGGGTTTACGATTAGTTTTTTGTGTGATTTGTACTGTGAAACAAACATCACATAGGGTTTATCCCGTCGTAGATAGTGGGTTTACGATTAGTTTTTTGTGTGATTTGTACCGTGAAACAAACATCACATAGGGTTTATCCCGTCGTAGAAGTGGGTTTACGATTAGTTTTTGTGTGATTTGTACTGTGAAACTAACATCACATAGGGTTTATCCCGTCGTAGATAGTGGGTTTACGATTAGTTTTTGTGTGATTTGTACTGTGAAACAAACATCACATAGGGTTTATCCCGTCGTAGAAGTGGGTTTACGATTAGTTTTTTGTGTGATTTGTACTGAGAAACTAATATCACATAGGGTTTATCCCGTCGTAGAAGTGGGTTTACGATTAGTTTTTTGCGCGATTTGTACTGAGAAACAAATGAGGTGATTTTGTCATGGGAGCAAGGCAAAGTAGGGGGCTTGTACACCCTCCTGAGGGCCCGATTGTAGACGTCATGAGAGTAAGATATGGTGAGGACAGTCTGTCTAAATTAAGTATATGGAGGGAAATGTTCGGATTTCCAAAGGGAGGTTTTTGAGTAAATTAAAAATCAAGAAACTAAAGAATAAATGTATTCTTCAAGAAAGAAGTAGAAATAAAGTTAAAGTAAAAGACTTATATAGAAAACTGGACACTCACAGAAAGTGTTTATAATAAATACTGGGAGGATTAAGCAGAATGCCGTGAAAGAAGGCAGTTGGCATTGGGCATTAAAGAAAATATTAAGGTTGAAGATGAATGTGAAGAAAAGAAGGAAAATAAATTATTTCCAAAACCATGTAAAACCCAGACATCTCTGTGTTCTTCCATTGCAGGCCTGGATGACCTCTCCTCGACTGGGTATCCTTAACCTCCCCATCTGGGTACAACCCTGGCAATCCAGCTGGCCCACCTCCACCGCCACTACAAGCCCCAGCCATGCAGTCAACTCCAAGCTCGCCACCCCCATCAGCCACAAGTAGATGGGGACAACAGCGGGATAAACAAACCCAAGCCCAAGCAAGTGTTTGGGCAACACACCTCAGTAATGCCTTTCTCAACGGACTCACAGACACAGCGCAAGCTACGCAGAATGCTGGCCAGTCACAATACCGAGGGAGAGGCAGAAGAGGTTTTCCGAGGCAGAAGACGAGAAGCAAGACCTTCATTTGAGAAAGATGTTTCAAGTGTGGCAGTGTTGAACATTGGATTATGGGACTGCTCACAGAACACTGGCGAGTGGAGGCACAGAGGGGGACAGCAAGGACGTCATTCACAATCAGACTGACCTACACCAGATGGGGAGGAGGGGACCCGATCGAGCGAGACGGAAATTCAGCCAGCATCATCGAACCAGGGAAGTGAATACACACACACACACATCGAAAACCTTGAAAATGGGAAAATGTCGAAGACATGCCTGTGGTTAAAGAGGGTACATATTTGAAATATGACAGTGAAACAGCATTTGAGAAATGTCCCACACTGACTTTGGCTGTCATGGGTGTTGATGTTTTTTTTTTTGGGATTGATTCTGGGGCTACACATTCTATAGTAAAAAGGGCAGATTTGCCTGATTGCAAATGTAGAGGTAGATTATGCACTCAATAGGAGCGGCTGGGGTGACTGTAAAGGAGAAGTTTTTGTATCACTTCAGAGTGGAGATAACGGTGATGATAGTCAATCCATTTCCCACATCAGTAAAAAAACAGTTTCTTTTATCCTCCGTCTGCCTAATACATTTACTGGGCAGAGATCTGAAACTCCGGTTCAGCTTAGGCCTCATTTATTCCACAAATGAGGGGTTTAAAGTCCGGCAGCCATCTCCTACGATGATTCAAAAACTTTTGATGATAAAGAACTGTGTGAATGTGTATTAAATGGCTGCTGACATATCCTGATTCTCAGGCGTTGTTGCGTTTGACTGATCAACGTGTTTTTCCACCTGCTGTGTTCATGGAGGCTTCTCATTTGCATTATACGTGCTAACGTTGTTAATGTTGTTAATCTGTGTAAATGCTATGATGAGTTTTTCTGTTAGAATGTGTGAATGAGGAGCTCATGCTTAAAACTAAGCTTGGAGTTTGCTGCGCAGTGCTGGTTCCTGTTACACTCACACCCACACAACACAAACTGTGTCAAATCCCAGGGGCGGTCCACACATTTCACTAGCCAGGGGGCCCACTGATAGATAGAGGGATTTGGATCCAATCGTTAAAGATTTGGAGTCAGTCACTGATTGGACATCTACACACACAGAATATGTTATGTACTATATGTCAGGTGACATGTATAAGATGAAAATGTGCACAAACGTAGCCGTTCTGCGCACATTGCTGTTGGTTGAGGATGATGAGGTAATTCTCATATCTTTGAGCTTCCTGCCGCGCTTTCAGATGGGCCATACTCACTCTGGGCAGCTCACAGATATGACGTATGTTTAATGTCCACGTTCCGTTCAAATCAACCCCCGTACCCATTGAAACGTGAAGCTGTTGATGGCATTCGGTCAGTGTTTACCTCTCTGTTTAAACAAGGGGTCATTATTCCGTGTAACGATTCCGGTACGCACTCCAGTGTTTCCTGTCAAAAAGATCAGAGACAAAACCTCCTGACGAGTGGAGATTTGTCCAGGATTTACAGCTGTAAATGCTATGCAGCTATGCCCGCTCGTCCCAAGTCCTTATCTGATTCTTTCAAAAGTTCCAGCCTCTGCAGCATTTTTTTACTGTAATAAGATCTCTCAAATGCATTTTTCAGTGTTCCCGTACACAAAGACAGTCAATTTTGTTCACATTTGAATATAAGAGTAAACCTTACAGATTCACACGTTTGTGTCAAGGCTACTGTGTACAACCAGGCATTGACAAGGTTGGTCTCTCTCCAGAACAGTGTGATACCATTTCCTTGTTAAAATACCTCGCAGCCGAAGGCCAGAAGGCCAGTTTGTCTAAACTCCAATATGCACAAAGAACAGTTACATTTTTGGGTCATGTCATTTCAGGAGAGGGGAAAACGCTTTCAGATAACTCACTAAGCGACAGATGATGTCATTCTTGCGTATGTGTGCATAACACACGGCTGTTGTTATGCTTGCTGTGATGTTACATTAGTCCGTTCTCTGCTTGAAATTATGCCGTTACAAGTTTCAAAGTTGTATTTATCATCTGAATTTACCGAAACAAGTTTGGTATTCTGAAGCCAATACTTTGTTTATTCTAAAACAGATGAAAACAAACGGTCTTTTATACAAAATGGAAATATTATACAAGTAAAACTACATGTTACTTTAATCCCATGTAATTGTAGAATGAACACAGTCTTCATTTGTATAAGTCAGGTGTTTTGAGTAGTCAAAATTACCTACAAATCATTGTACACATTTGTAAATATTATTTTCCACTTGTTACCATTGTGAGGTTATTTTGTATGCAGCGCTGCGTGATTTTGTAGCTAGAAATTCAGACTAAAGTACTCAGATATTGTACTTGAATAAAAGTAGAAGTACCAGAGTGGTACAGTAAAAGTCCTGCATTCAAAATGTTCCTCAAGTGAAAGTAGAAAAGTATTCTCATCTAAATATAGTGAAAGACAGTAAAAGTAGTCGTTGTGCAGATTGGTCCATTTCAGAATAATATATATGATATGTTTTATAATGATTGATCATGAAAGTGTTCTCAAAGCTGGTGAAGGTGCAGCTAGTTTGAATGACTTTGTATACTGCAGGGTAGCTGGTGGATTTACTCCAGGTGGAACTAAAGTCTGATTCAACACTTGATTAGATTTCACATCATTCATCCACATCTGGAAAGTAACTAAAGGTATTAAATAATTAAGTGAAGGAAAAGTACACCAGGTACCTCTGACTTATGTTTACTGCCAACCTAAAAGTATTTTTTTTTTAAAATAGTAATCAATGATGTTTTGAGAAGTTATTTGGCTGATTGTTTTTATATCAGCTCAGCCAGGTTATATGGGAGGCCCAGTCTACGTACACTCTAAAAACAAATGCTTGGCTTAACAAAGAGAATCAAGGCAATAGGTTGCATCGATGGTTATTGAGTTAAGACAACTTCTAATGACATTTTGTTAAAGTAACAAAGTTATTTGAGTTAGGGGAAGAGGCGTTTCCTCTACAATCAGAGGTGTTTTCAATTACCACTTACTTAATAATTGGTAGCATAAACACAAGTTTTTAAGTTGATTACTCCAAACGTTCCAACTTGGTTTACCGTATGATTTAAATGTAATCTTAAGTTGTGTGTACTTAATTACCACATGTTGAACATGGACACATGTTTTTAAGTTGACAGCCATTTGTAAATTAAGTTGCTCCAAATAATATTGTATTCAATCGGGTTTTCCTTTTAGCTTATTCATGTTTTTGCCTTTAAAGAAAGACATTAATTGATTCCACAACAAAAATATTAGGCAATTCACTTTTTATTTTTGAACTGCAGTTGGTTATTTCAACACATGATGTTTCAATCAGGAGAGTTTGAATTTCAAGTTGTATTTGAATGACAAGACCTTAACTCAAGGTGTAGAACAATTAAGTTATCAAGCCAATTGCATTACAATACCTCAACTTGAATTTAGGGTGAAGTCAATTAACGCAGAAATCAGAGTTCAAATGACACAATTAAGTTGCAACTTAAACTGTTTATCTAAAATCAATTAACTCACATTTTTTATCTTGCAACCAGTGCATTTAATTAAGTGGAGGTGAAAGGTCGCTTGAATTGGGTTTTTAGATGTACAGATCACTCATTTTGATATTAATATCAAACTTAGTTTTCTTTTCTTTAATTTTTCATCCTCGTGTAGAATGCTATCACGAAACACACATTTGGTTGTTTATAGCATAAAGAACATCTGAGTTAATGTGAGGTAGGGAAATACTCATTTGAGTATGTGCATATAAATATGTAATTTACAACAGCTGTACGATGCTTGAAAAGTGTTTGAATTTGATTTTGGAAAAGGTGTAAGAACCCTCTTATTGACCTTTGCCTGAAGGTGACGAACACGACTGTGTGCACACCTAGACCGGACTTAAAAGACGTTCCTCTGACCAACGCTGACCTCATTTTGTATGTTGATGGGTCTGCCTGTCGCGACCAAGGGGGCACTAATCGGGTGGGGTGTTTTTCCTGTTGTTTCAGATTCTGCTGTACTCCGTTCCGGACCAATCCCATGTCTCAGCACAAGCAGCAGAGCTCATCGCACTAACTGAAGCCTGCACGTTTGCAGAAGACAAAACCGTGACTATTTACACTGACTCACGCTATGTTTTTGGGGTAGTGCACGATTTTGTGGCTATTTGGAAGTGTAGACAATTTCTGCAAGCAGTACAGACCCAGTTTCCCTAAGAAATTGGGTCTGCTAATTTACCTGCTGACTCAGCCGCAAAGGAAGAGTCTGATTCCTCTCGCACCTCACGCACCTTACACTCATTTGTTAGAATGCCTGTCTCCTCCTTCACTGACAACATGTCGTCACTTCAGCAGCTAGCTACACCAGTTGAGAAGGCTCGGTGGAAGGCTGCTGGGGCTGTTTTTGACACATGGGTTGGACAATGTGTAAAAAGGGGGGATGTTAGAGGCTATAAATCAGATGTTAGAGGCTATACATCCAGAGTGGTTCTGAAGGGGGGTGAAGGGGGGTAATTTGCATTAAGACAAATTCATTTGAGCACCTAATGCTGGATTTCATTGAGCTTAGCCCATCAGAGAACATCTTAAATTAGAACAACGGTTCACATTTTGCTAAAGAGAGAACGGCACAATCAAAAACAAACTAGCAAAATGCTGTGCAGACACAGGTCTGTCATGGACACAAGCTCTGCCCATTGTGCTGATGTACATGCGGATGTGGGAACGAACACAGAGCCAACTCAGCCATTTGAAATCCTTTTTGGGGCTCCTCCACAGATTGGACTCAAGGCTCCAGGATGTCCTCTTCCCTCCACAACTTTGTGTGAGGATGCTATGTTGCTATGTTGTATGTTAACCTGTCATCCACTTTAGCGACTGCCACTGGTCCACTTCACCATCTCCAACCCGGCGACTTCGTGCTGGTCAAGGATTTCCGGAGAATGAGCTGGAAATCCAATCGTTGGCCCCTACCTGCGTCTGGTCAACCAGACAGCGGTCAAGGTCGCCGAGAGAGAGCTACGTGGG
>NW_022990479.1:57500-72500 GCF_902827175.1 Gymnodraco acuticeps
GGAAGGTGTTAGGATCTGTCTGTGTTGGTGTTTTTCTTGTCTTTTTCTATCTTTGGGTTTCCTGTTTTATTTTGTAAAGTGTTCACCCCCGTTTCCTGCCTGTTTGCTTTCTGTCTGTTTCCCTCCCTGATTACCCGATTGTGTTCACCTGGTACCTCTGTGTTTTCTCCTCCCTCCTCACCTGTCTCGTGTTTATGTGATTAGTCCTGGGTGTATTTAAGTTCTGGGTTTTCTGTCTCTCTTTGTCGGGTTGTCTTGTGTAATGACCAGTTCATCGGTGAGTGTTCCGTTCTGTCTCTGTTTGTGTTAGAATTATAGCCTTGAAATAAAGGTATTATTTTTGTTAATATCTACATTTAGGTCCTGCTTCCTGCACACCGTAACATTACAACCCGACCATAAATATGGGCACAGCAGATCCCTTTGAGCAGGAGCTATTGGAGTTTTCCTTGGCTTTGCATGACTGCTCGTATCTATGGTTGGGAGCGTCCAGGGTTCAGCAGCGAGAGGCTGTTCTGGCAGAGGCACGCCGGATTACGATGGAGAAGCCAGGCTTGGTTAAATTCCTATCGGGCAGGATTTTGGATTTTCTCACTGTGTGTTATCCCCTGCCTGACAGTCCCCAGGCCTCCCAACTCCCGTTTTGATACCACACGCATTGGTGTGGTCCGTCTGGCGTCAGCCCCTGCTTCTCACCTAGTGTTTGCTACTGTCCAGGAGCCATTAGCTGGTACTCGTCTGGCCTTTGGAGGGCCACGGAGCCTCCAAACGGCTCCTAAAGGAAGGAGTCGCAAGGCCAGGTTGGCAGCACGAGCCCAAAGGACCAGGGTTCCAGAACCAGTTCAGCCCCCAGCAGCCATGGTTACAGCCCCAGTACAGGCCCCAGCAGCCATGTTTCCGGCCATGGTTCCAGACCTAGTACAGACCCCAGCAGCCATGGTTTCAGCCCCAGTTCTGGCCCCAGCAGCCATGGTCCCGGCCCCAACAGCCATGGTTCCAGACCCAGTCCCGGCCCCAGCTGCCATAGTCCCTTCTCTAGTCCCTTCCCTAGTTCCTCCTCAGGTCACTTTCCTAGTCCCTTCTCCAGTTTCCCCTTTAGTCCCCTCTCTAGTCCCCTCTCTAGTCCCCTCTCCAGTTTCCTCTCAAGTTCCATCTCAAGTCCCCTCTCCAGTCCCCTCCTCTAGTCCCTCCTCTAGTCCCTCCTCTAGTCCCTCCTCGAGTCCCCCTCTCGAGTCCCCTCTCGAGTTCCCTTCTCTAGTCCTTTCCCTAGTCCCTCCTCAGGTCACTTCTCTAGTCCCATCTCCAGTTCCCTCTCGAGTTCCCTCCTCTAGTCTCTCCTTTAGTCCCTCCTCTAGTCCCTCCTCGAGTTCCCTCTCTAGTTCCCCTCTCAAGTCCCCTCTCGAGTTCCCTCCTCTAGTTCCTCCTCTAGTCCCCTCAGGAGTCCCCTCTCTAGTTCGCCTCTCGAGTCTCCTCTCGAGTCCCCTCTCGAGTTCCCCCTTGAGTCACGTCTCAAGTCCCGACCCAATGTCCTGGTCCGTTGGAGGTTCCGCTGGGGGTCCTGCCAACTCCAAGTACTGTCCCGTTGGAGGACCCGTCAACTACTCTTCTGCCGGGGGTCCTACCAATCCATGTACTGTCCCATTGGAGGTCCCGCCGACTACTCTCCTGCCAGGGGTCCTGCCAACCCTTTGTCCTGTCCCGTTGGAGGTCCCGCCGACTACTCTCCTGCCGGGGGTCCTGCCAACCCTTTGTCCTGTGCCGTTGGAGGCCTCGCAGACTACTCTTCTGCCGGGGGTCCTGCCAACCCTTTGTCCTCTCCCGTTGGAGGCCCCGCCGACTACTCTCCTGCCGGGGGTCCTGCCAACCCTTTGTCCTGTCCCGTTGGAGGTTCCGCCGTCTACTCTCCTGCCGGGGGTCCTGCCAACCCTTTGTCCTGTCCCGTTGGAGGTCCCGCCGTCTACTCTCCTGCCGGGGGTCCTGCCAACCCTTTGTCCTGTCTCGTTGGAGGCCCCGTTGATTACTCACCTGCCGGGGGTCCTACCAACCCCATGTCCTGTTCCGTTGGAGGTCCCGCAGACTACTCTTCTGCCGGGGGTCCTGCCAACCCCATGTCCTGTGCCGTTGGAGGTCCCGCAGACTGCTCTTCTGCCGGGGGTCCTGCCAACTCCATGCCTTGTCCCATTGGAGGTCCCGCAGACTGCTCTTCTGCCGGGGGTCCTGCCAACCTCATGTCCTGTCCCGCCTCCTGCCCTCCTGCCGGGGGTTCTGCCAACCCTATGTCCTGTCCCGTTGGAGGTCCCGCCGACTGCGCTCCTGCCGGGGGTCCTGCCAATCCTGTGTCCTGTCCCGTTGGGGGTCCCGCCGACTGCCCTCCTGCCGGGGGTCCTGCCAACTCCTGGTCCTCTTCCGTGGGGGATCCTGCCGAGGCCTGTCCCACCAGCGCCGGTTCCTGTCCGGCCGACACCGGGTTCTGCCCGGCCTCCTGAGAGCCGCAGTCTTCGCCCTCGAGCCCGGCCCCCTGAGAGTCGCGGTCCTCGCCCTCGGGCCCGGCCCCCTGACTCTTCCTGCCGCTGCCTTCGCCCCTCCATGGTCCTCACCTTGGACTCTGTCTTTCCCCCGGGCCGTCCGCCCGAGTCCCCCTTTTTGGACTCTGCCTTGCCCCCGTGCCGTCCGCCCGAGACCCCTTCCTGGTCCTCTGCCTTACCCCCCGGGCCGTCCGCCCGAGACCCCTTCCTGGTCCTCTGCCGTGCCCCTGGGCGGTCAGTTCAGTCCCGTCCTCCTGACCCCCTCCACCCACCCTGGTGGCTTAGTGATGCGTCCCTCCTCCGGACCCCCTCCATCCACCCTGCTTGGGGTTTTGGATTTTTTTTTTTTTTTTTTTTTTGGGACGTCTGGGATCCGTCCCTTGAGGGGGGGGTACTGTTAGGATCTGTCTGTGTTGGTGTTTTTCTTGTCTTTTTATATCTTTGGGTTTCCTGTTTTATTTTGTAAAGTGTTCACCCCCGTTTCCTGCCTGTTTGCTTTCTGTCTGTTTCCCTCCCTGATTACCCGATTGTGTTCACCTGGTACCTCTGTGTTTTCTCCTCCCTCCTCACCTGTCTCGTGTTTATGTGATTAGTCCTGAGTGTATTTAAGTTCTGGGTTTTCTGTCTCTCTTTGTCGGGTTGTCTTGTGTAATGACCAGTTCATCGGTGAGTGTTCCGTTCTGTCTCTGTTTGTGTTCGAATTATAGCCTTGAAATAAAGGTATTATTTTTGTTATATCTGCATTTGGGTCCTGCTTCCTGCACACCGTAACATCCACCGTAACAGAAGGGGTGTGGTGGTGCAGCAGGTCTCTGAGGTAGGGGGGGCCTGATTGTTGAGGGCTTTGTGAGTAATCAGGAGGACTTTGAAGTTGTGTGAAATACTGTGCTCCAGCCAGTTTTGGTGTGACGTCATCTAGAGTAGGGAGTGGATAGTGGGGTCTTTGGATAGCTTTATTCAGGGCGCGGGGGTCTAGGCATATTCTCAGCATTTGTTTTCGGCTTTTCCAACACTACTAGTGCATTAACCCATTCAGTTGGCTCTGGGACTTTTTGGATAACGTCCAGTTTTTCCATGTCGTCCAACTCATCCTTGAGCCGGTCACGCAGAGCATGTGGGATGCGTCGAGGTGGACATACCACTGGTGGTACAGAGGGTTTGAGTTAGAAACTGCATTCTCCAGGAAACAGTCCGATGCCTTTAAACACATCAGCAAACTCTTCCATCATGGTTGTGTTTGTTATCGGCTTTGCATCAACTACATGTATCATTTTGACTAGGTTTAAATCTAGACATGCTCTTAAGCAGAGGTGGAGCATTTTTATGGACTGTGTCAAAACCTACCATGGCTGTTTTCTCATCGTGTTTACATGTCAGTCTACATGTTCCTTCTGCTTCTTTTTTTCAATATCGTGCAGACCTAGCAATAATATGACATATATATTTTAAATGTCTCCAGTAGCCTACCGATAAAAAGACCGATAACGTTGGAGCTTAACGGCGCGTAAAACACACGTGATGACGTCACCAACGAATCGATGACTGAATTAGTTGGCAACTAATTTGGCCATCGATTTGAATCGATTAAGTCGATTAGTGGTTGCACCCCTACTCCAGATGACTCTCCAGGACAGAGCTGGCCTTCTAAACCAGTCTGTTCAGTCTCTTCCTGTAACACAACGTATCACTGCTATTATGAGACGGAATCGCCTTTTTGCCTTGGACCTTTCTATTTGGGCTGTTTCATACTGTTTGACATTGTTTTCTTTAAATGACTATATATGTGTGTTTTAGTTTATCATTTTTAATCGGACATCTTTTAGTTCTCAGACTGATTTTCTGCTGTAACTCCGGCAGATTTAACTGTGAAATCTGATGGTTTTTGATAAAAACGTTTTAAATATCACTTTCTCTCAATAAGTGTGATTTTGAAGTCTGTGTAGTTTAAAAACATGTTTTCTTCTATGCAGAAAACTCATCAGGTGATCCATCCTCATGCTCCTGTAAACCAGTCACCATGGCAACGTGAGTAATACTAAAATGTTTAAAATTGTATTCTGAAAAAACAATAAAATGCTCCTTTATAAAATGTTCTTTGACATGTTGATTCAATTGACAACTTGCCTTAAAAAATGCCTTAAAGGGGACCTATCATGCAAAATGCACTTTTCAATGTCTTTTATTAGGGATGCACGATAATTATCGGCCCGATAATTATCGGTCCGATATTAGGAATTATGACGTCATCCCGATAAACCCGATACCAGTATTAATAGCCCCGATAATATACAATATATTTTTTGGGTAAAAAAAAATAAAAAATACTGCGGTGTGGGAAGAGGGGCACTTGTTTTTCACTCGGCTCCTCCCGTTTTGCCAGTACTGTGGTATTAGTGGTTTAGGAAGAGGGGAGTTTTTCACAAATCCAGCGCTCCCTAACTCATGAAGCCAGGACAGTAAACAAACATGTCGTCGGTGGTATGGGCGTTGGAGCTATGTGCAACTCAAGGCATATGCTCGAACCGGAGCTGCCTGGACGCTGCAATCATGTTGCGCACTATCCGTGCTGAGTGTGCTGACTTTTCGTACAATGTCCCACTGTCTGGCTTCCTGCATAAAGTCAAGTGCTCGGCGCAGTTGTGGCGAAATGTCGCTCCTCTGTTTTCATTTAAACAGCTCCTTATATCCGTTAGCGCAGCTAGCTAGCACCAGATGCTAACAACAACAATGCATGTAAGGTCTCTCTCGCTTGCTCGGGCCACACATACACACACCCTCCCGGTCCTCCCAACAGCCAGTCGGTGCCTGCCGGTGAGCGTGGAAGTGTGGTCTGCCACAAGCGGGCGGCAGGAGCGGGGCTGTCAGCATCAGCGGGGCTGTCAGCATCAGCTTGTAGATGGTATTTTAAACTCGATGCGCTCTGAAACTACGGGGCGGCCGAGGACAAAAAATACACATGCGTTAAAATAATTAGTGGTGTAAACATTTTTTTATTATCGGGTATCGGTATCGGTCTTGAGAAGCAGGAAGTTATCGGTGTCTGTATCGGTTTCAAAAAACCAATATCGTGCATCCCTATCTTTTATACATCAATGTGTCCCCGGTGTGTCGGGGAACTCACGCAGCGTCAGAAAATAAAACCCTCTCTCTTTTCTCCGTACCCAAATCTCTAAAAACGGGGGAACAACGGAGCTGATCCAGATTTGCGTCCGATATGACGTAATATCTGAAATGTGGACACACAGCCCAATCAGAAACGTTGCTATCAGAAACAATGCCCGACTGTTTTGGACGTAATATGGAGCTCCATACTGTTTCAGAAATAATCCTTGATGTGGTTTGGAACATGATATGGCATTTAACCCGGCAGCATTTAGCTGAGTATCTCGGTAGAATCCTGAGCAGGCACAAGCTCCCCCTCTTTTTTTATGTTCAAGCTAAGGACCCAGAATCAGCGTTTCTCTAGCAGCTGGAATAGAGGGGTATGAGGGATTTCTGAAATGCATGATCTGTTTGATATTTTGAGCAAAACAATTTTTATATATTTTTATATATCTGAGACCCGTAATATATGCCTAAAAATAGCATAATAGGAGACCTTTAATACACAGCCTGTTGTTGACTCGGGGACCGGTATTAATCTCTGACTATTAATCAGACCTACTGATTGACCTATCGGAAGCTATTGAGTCTATGCCAGTTTACCGCCAGGCTCAGATCCACCTCTGAAAGGTCTCACCTCGACTAACTTCTGGAGAACCAGGTTCAACTAACTGCTGTTTTAAAGCAGACAACATAATGAATCAGTTTAACCCTTAGATGCACGAGTGATTGGACCGTACACTCTCACCTAGGTGGGTCAAAAATGACCCATATAAGAAGCACATGTTTTTATGCCATTTGTGTCACTTTGGTTTGGTTTGGTTAAGAATAGTTACTCGTATAATATCATATTTTGGTCCACATAAGAATGATTTCATGTTTGACATTTTTTTATTTTTCAGTTTATCTTTTTGAAAAATGTGTTGTGAAAAAGGTTTTTACCTTTCTCATAACAATGTGACAATTATTTCCCTCCGGTATAAACTTTGAAGGTGTATAACTTAAAGGTGGGGTAGGTAATTTTGGAGAAACCAGCTCAAGTGCGCTAGAATTTGAAAATACACAACCAGAACAAATCTGCCACTTCCTCACAGAGCCCCTCCTCCAACACACAAACGCGCTCATGACCAATGAGGGCACGAGATAAGTTTGTGCACAGATGGAAGGCTGACAGGCAGGTAGGCCATCCAGTTACTTTAGCCGGCTCAGATTATTGGTCGTACTTTTTACAGCACCACGGCTTCCACTGATGATATTTCTTTATGTATGTATTGTCAAAGCACTTCAGATATTCATGGCTATCGGGATGTTAAGAGCATTCCATGGAATATAACAAGTGTATCTTGAGCCGGTTTCTCAAACTTACCTACCCCACCTTTAATTCACTGGTTAAAAAGTAAAAAGCTTTAGCATGTTATTTAATTTTGACCCACCATTAAAACTGTAAAGGTATAGTCATTACGTCACCGGTTAAAAAATGCCCTCTGGTATGAACTTTAAAGTATATTATAAAGTCACCAGTTTAAAATTAGTTCCAGCTGTTAACTGCATTTTCCCTCCGATCATTCTTTTGAGGTAAATTCCTCAGGCCACCGGTACATTTCTACTCCTGTGTCTCACTAAAGGCTGACTTTATATTTTCCATTAAAAGCAGAAGCAAATACATGTCCATTTATACCCATATGTGTGAAACTGTCTTTCTTGCTAAATAGTGACTCAAATAGTGATAAGACCTAACAACCCTTAACCTTTTCAATTCCATCCGATTGGACAGTTTGCATTTGCAAAGTATTGAGCAGGGGTCGGCAACCTTTTTGATATGAAGTGCCATTACAAAAAGAAATGTTATCAGCGTGCCGACGATCGTGAATTATCAACGAGGGGGGAGGAGCCTCGCTGCAGGGAAGCAGTGTGTGGACCTGTAAGCGCAACACATTTAAATAATTGGTTTAAACGGCATAATAATGAGGACGATCGTCCGTTCTGTGATTTTCCAGAGCACATGATATTAGGGTCATGCAGAGTGAGATGAGATCGCTGTCCCTTTAAAAGAGAGAGGTGTGGATGGTAGAGCGACAGTGAGGGAACCTATGGAGGGAACGTGTGCATGTTTCTGGAAGTGAAACGAGGAAGCAGAAAAACAGAGGTCTGTGATGTATTTTGTGAAACAGAAGAGCTCGCCTCTCTCATTGAAGCTAAAGTGTGTTATTGAACCTGAAGCTTGTTGCTTCTGCCCTCTTCGACTACGGTCTGGGAGCCGACAGGAAAGTTCAACACACAGACGGCCAGTCCGCGTCTATCGTTATTCCAACCCAGTTTAGATTTTGCTTCCGCATTACGCAAGAACGTAGCTCTACGCGATAGCGTCATAGCCTTCTTCTTCGGCTGTTATTCTTCGGCTGTTATAGCGGTCGCGGTAAAGCAGGATGAATAGTTGTTTTTTGTCTTTCCAAAGGATTTGTTGACTTAAAGTAAACGATCCTGTTTGTTTGTTGACTGAAAGTAAACGATCCTGTAATCAAAGCCATATCGAAGATTCCTGAGATTGTATTACTGGTGTTTTATCATCTATAAATAGCCTGTGTGTATTCTCAAATGTCGTTTTCAGGACAAACAAAAGACGTTTTAAATATCTTATCTTATCAGCAGAATATTGAATATAACCTTGACTATTACTGTGCACTTCATTTATTTGACAGCATTATTTAATGATACTATTTTATATATATATATTTAATGATACTATTTTATATATACATTTATTAATATACACACACACTTATATGTACTCACACATGTATTTATTCATAAATATACACAGATGTATTCATTCATTTATACAAACACAGCATTATTTAATGATACTGTTTTATATATATATATACACACATTTATTCATTTATAAACACACACTTATATGTACTCAAACATGTATACACACAGATGTATTCATTCATTTAAACACACACTCACATACACTTTATATTAATTCATGTGTACACACACATATATATATAAACACAATATAATAAAAGTATTGAGTATTTCTACACTCTGGTACTTGTACCTTTACTCAAGTACAGTACAAGATCTTATCACTTCTTACACCTCTGGAAAGCACTTTTATGTAAAGGAATACATTTTTATAAATGTCCCAACATTTCATTTTTATATTTTACAAACGTTTATATGTTATTAATGTCAAATGTTATATGTTGTATTATATACTGTAACAAAATAGACATTAAATACAAATATTAAATAGATACCTTTACATCCTAAACAGAAGGTCAAAACGTTCATATGTTACATGACAAACAAAAAAATGAAACATTATATAGGCTATATATACGGATGTTTGCTAATGTATCCCTCTTATATCCATCAGGAATTAATATTAAATGATGAATTAACATTACCTCAGCACTGCATAAGTGTGGTCGTCAGTCATATTGACAAAGAAGCACTATTTTATTATTATAATTATAATTATGGGCGTTTAAAAGGACGGTATTTCGCTTGTCAGATTCATATTTGCCGCCCATAGAGATGTAACGCCAGGTTGCTATAACAGCCGAAGAAGAAGGCTATGACGCTATCGCGTAGAGCTGTGTTCTTGCGTAATGCGGAAATAAAATCTAAACTGGGTTGGAATAACGATAGACGCGGCCAGTCCGCCCCTTTGTAGCATATTATTTCGATGAGCAGATCGCCACTGGGCTTTCAACTAAAGACACAGCCAAACAAAAACTGCGGCATGTGTACAGCTCCTTATGGGCACTGCAGTTAGTGAAGTGCTTTCCTCTCCGTGGTGAAACGATCAGCTCCACGGAGGAAAGCGGCAGAAAGTCACCTGGAGTTAAAGAGAGCGGGGCTGCGTTGCGTGCTTCCTTCTGTAGGGAACGGGGAGACGCGCTCTGGCGCCTCGTTCAGGATCCGAAAATACTATTTAAATAGTTTTGCACACTTATTCCACTTATTCCTAGTGTGCCACTGGTTACGGTGCCACGTGCCACTGGTTACCGCGTGCCAGGGGTTGCCTACCCCTGGTATAAAGCTATGTGAAATACAATGCATTTTACATTGTGAACTCTAAAATACTATATTTGATTATATTTACTGCAGATTTCACTCTAAAATGCAAATCTCTACATTGTATAACATTATTACATAATAACATGATTACCCTAACTACTTTTTCACATCATTACATTAAGACATAAATACTTTAACCTATAACATCACAACATTATTACATTAATACATGTTCCAGGTAAAATAGTTTGTGGCCTTTGAGTAATTAATATTCATATATATAATTCATATAAACATATAATAATCATATCTGAGAGTTCTTGGAGGATTAAGGTATACAGACACGTAACCGCTTTTTTGTGAGGTGGTATTTTTATAATTCTATGTTCAGTAGTTTGGAGCTAATATTTGTGCTTTTCTACAGGAACATCTCACACAAACATGATAACACCAAATACAGAGTTGAGATCTTTCCAGGATCTCCTTCTGTCTACCGGCTGATTCCAAAACAAGGCAACATTGGATCTATTAGAAGACTGACTCTCGGTGAAAGAGATCCAACAAAGAAAAACAAAACCATCTTGGTTGTTGGTGAAACAGGCTCAGGAAAATCCACTCTGATCAACGCTCTGGTTAACTTCGCCATGGGAGTGAAGTATGAGGACAATGTCTGGTATCAGATCGTAGAGGAAGAGAAGAAGAGTCAAACAGAAAGTCAGACGTGATCGTGTACGAGGTCTTTGGTCTTGAAGACAGAACTCTGCCCTTCTCTCTGACCATCATCGATACGCCCGGATACGGACATACAGAAGGGACTGAGAGAGATATCATCGTCAGCGAAAGATTGTTGGACTTGTTCCGCTCAAGGGATGGAGTTCATGAGATCGATGCAGTGTGTCTGGTGCTGAAAGCGAGTGACTGTCGACTGAGTGACCGACTGATGTACGTCTTTGATTCAATGGTGTCTCTGTTTGGAAAAGACATAGAGAAGAACATCGTTGCCCTCATCACATATTCAGATTTTATGACACCTACAAATGTTCTACAAGCTCTGAAAGAGGCAAAAATCAGGTGTGCAAAAGACGAGGAGGGTCAGCCTGTTCATTTCATGTTTGACAACAAGCAGAAAACAGAGAGAAATAGGAAAAATGAATGTGCTCTAAAGAATGCATGGGAATCAACAGAAGATGAAATCTGTAACTTTGCAGATTTCCTGATTAAAAACCAAACCAAAGAACCTGAAAGAAACTGTTGAAGTGTTGAATAGACGCATGAGACTGACAGCCTGCATCGAAAACCTGCAGGAGAGGATTCAGTTCATTGATCTGAAACAAAGAGAGATCCAACAGACTCAGGAAGCTCTGAAGAAACAGGAACAAGACATGAAGAATAACAAGGACTTCAAGGTAGAAGTTGATGAAGTCTATAAATGTAAAGAACCTGTCGATGAGAAACGATGGTGGGCGTTAGGGTTAAACTATGGAGGAGCTGTGTGCTGTGAAGTCTGTGAGGAGAACTGTCACTATCCATGCACAGTGGCCTGGTATCCAAAAAACTGTGAAGTTATGCAATACAGAGGAAATGAGCTCTACTGCACGGTGTGTACTGGGAAGTGTCATGTATCCAAACACGTGAAAGAAGAACAATGCCTTGCATGTGAAGATAAGTGCAGGGATCCAAGTCATCTGAAAACACACTGGAAATATGTGACCAAGACCAGGAGAGTTAAGAAGACAGAAGAAGAGATGAAAGAGATGTATGAGAAGAGTGAACAAGGTAGTGAAGAGAAAGCGAGCCTCTTGGAAACTCTCCAGAGGAACATAGAAGACCTCCAGAAAGAAAAAGATCAGTGGCTGGAAGAGTCTTTCCAACATGTTGACAGACTGGAGGAGATCGCCCTGGAAGTTGTTTCTCTGGCCACTCAAGTCCACCTGGACTTCCTGATCGAGAAGATGAAGGAGAATGGAGACACAGAGAAGGCCATGAAACTGGAGGAGATGAAAATAAAAATGGATAAAAATGAGAGAGTCATGTCAGCACTGCGCTACAAAACAGCAGAATTTGGTAAAGCATTAAAGAAGTTCTAAAAAAACACAGAAGTGTAGAAAACGAGCTCTGCACTGTTGATGAAATGTATTTCATTCAACCAAGTGTGATGTTGATATAGTGGCTTCATAGGACAATACATGTTTAATCACCTTTTGAAATGGCATGTTTGTATTTCCTGGAAACAGTGCGCTCCATGGTTCGATGCTTAATAATCAATTCTCACTTCACTGTGCGCATTAAGGACAATTCATGCTTTGTGCTTCGTGACTCAAATTCCTTACTCGTAGAGTTTTCAAATGCAGCCCAAAATGTACAACAACTCTACGCTTAGCTAACGTACCTACTTACGTTAAACGTTAAACTCCTAACAAACCATGTAGTGTATACTGTGGATCGAAGATAGAACATTTGTGGAACGCCAGATTGACGCGGATCCTCAATTGTTGTTCTGGTTTTAAATTGAGTGAGGAACGCCCCCTGCTGTTTAAACAGCACCATCCCTCTATATACAAAGTATGTAAAGACTTATCTTATGTGACAAAGGAATGCAGATGGAAATGAGCTTTTAGCTCAAATCTGGCATAAATTATCTCTATTTTTTACATGTTTCACGTTTATTGTATTTTAATGCATGGTCCTTGTTTAATAAAGACATGGAGTAAGTTAAGTATGTTGAGCATGGGATTTAAGATTTCATCGGCAAAACTAAGCTGTACTGTTGTGCTTAAGACAAATCCTTTAAATGTTGGATTGACCGTTCTGCAGAAAGACTGGGCAGCTGCTGTGTGGAGGCAACTTGTACCTCTCTACAGTTAACGGTGCATTGCTTCATATATTATAAAGTGCCACATATACAGTAGGTTTCTATAAAAGTAGACATTTCTAAAACGACTAAATGTAATAGTTTTGTATTATCTGCTGATGTGTGTGTTCTGAGAAGAAACAGACAAGCCTCCTTTTCTGGTCTTTTTTAAAGAGTGATTTTATATTCATCATTGATTGATTTTATTTTTAAACTGCAGTAGTGTATGTTAATTTCTGCTTGTTGTATGTAATTATTTTTGCATAATATGCCGATGTGTGTTTATACCATATTGTGTGTGTATTAATATCTTATATGTTGAGGACAAGCCTGTAGCTTAGTTTTCTTTTTAATCACAGCACTCATATGTTATCAAAGACAGGTGGTAGTGGAGATAGTTTTGAAAGGAAAGATTATACCTTTTTATATATTCATCACTGATTGCTTTGATTTGAAAATAAAAGTACTGGCAGTTTAGTTCAGCTTTATCATTTAATAACCATTATCCTTTCGTATCCTTGGCAAATCTATATCATTTAAATGAATAAAAACAAGTAGACTGTTGTGGTCTACTGAAAGACTTCAGCTTCTTCTTGTTTTGCTTAACTAACCTCTTGTATTTTTCTATCAGTTGTAAAAATGTTTAATAAAACTTGTTAAATTGTATTGTTTCAGTGTTATTTTGCTTTTTGCTTTACAGATACGCACAATATATAATTTAATCTGAAATTGGGTCTGTACCTCTTCTAGTGTGGGGAAAAAAACCGTAATGAAACAGTTTCATGTTATAGAATTAAAAAAAAGTGTTTTCACAGTGAACTCCGAAACGGGGAAGCTACAAGCTAAATACCAACAATTTCTCAGCTTGTTTGTTTAAATACTTGAAGACGTATTTTTTACTGGGGAGAAAATCACCCACAGATGTCCCCTGATTATATTGTTGTTAATATGTTAAGTGCATGTCTGAAATCTTTGTACATTTGTTTTAACAATTAAATAAAACTAATAAAAGCCCTGGTACTCTTTACTTTCTTATACAATTGTTTTTGCTACTGTACGTGTTTTGCAATCTAGAAGGTGCTTTATTTTATCTTCATGTTTTCAAACTGGCAGTTAAAGGGTTAAAATCCTGAAAATAAGACTTACGAGCTACCGGAGGGTTAAAACGTTTTTTATTCTTATTTAAAAAAATGTACTCTAACTTTGTTAATTCATATATTTGTTTATTATATTATTATTTTTTACAAGCAGAAACTGCATTTATTTTTGCAGCAGCATAAAACAAAAACAAGGCATTGCACATAATAACAAATGAAAAGAGTAGAAATAAACAATTAAAAAATATAAACATCTCAAAACAGAAATAGAAATAAACCAGCAGAAAATATACAGATGACCGCGAAGATAAAAAATCTATAAACTGTCTGACAAATAAAAACACTATTGAAGGGCCAATTTTCTGTTAACACAATATAAGTTGTTTACATCAAGTGTGCAAGGAATGGAATATTCAATTCAATATAAATATAATTAATTTTTGGGACTTCTGGTTCAGCGGAGATGGAAGCATAGAGCAACACGCTCCCGACCTAAAATAACTAAAACACTGTCTGAATAACTCGATCCTATACTCTTTGAGTGTACTTAGTTACTTGGGAAATATCGGACTAACGAAAAATGCCCAAAAAAGCAAAGAAAAAGCACACCCAAGGCAAAAATCACGACGAAGAAGAAATCGATCAGCTGTATCAAGCCAGCAACAGCATGGATGATGACACGCAGCCAGATGACGCAGATCCCAGCAGGGACGCACATTTAAGTTTAATTCTAAAAGAGATGCAAGACTTTAGAAAAGACTCCAGCCAACAACTCAACGGAATAAAGGAAGACATCAATACAATTAACAAAATAATGGAGGAAGCAGAGGAACGAATTGACGCAGCGGAGACCAGGATCCAGTCATGGGAAGAGGTGGTATCTGGGCTAGTGAAGCTACAGGTACAGACAGAGGCTCAACTGACGGACCTAAAGGGGCGAAGACGCCGTGATAAACTACTTTGTGGAAGAGCTACTAATTAAAGGCCTGGAACTTCCCCCCTCTGCGCTACAGATCGAGAGGGCGCACAGTGCGCTCGGCCCCAAACCTCAGGCCGAGGCCACACCGAGATCACTGGTGGTGAAATGTTCAAGTTATAGAATGAAAGAAGATGTAATCTGTGAGGGAAACCTCTGTAGCAATGGAGAGTGAGGACTCAGAGAGGCACGAGGAGAGCTGGAGCTTCGATGGAAAACACTGACGGTTTATTTGGAGCTTCGGCCGGAGAATAGACAAAACAGGTGGTGTGTCACGAGTTGACACAGCGGTTGCCAAACCAATTCTGAAGAACTCTTTCTGTAGTTCAAGGTTTTAACTAGTTGGGAGTGTAATAATCAACATTTTTCATCAGTGAGACTAAAGCAATATGGACCCTGAATCTAACTAGAGCT
>NW_022990479.1:77500-100191 GCF_902827175.1 Gymnodraco acuticeps
ACGAAAATGTAGTTTACTAAATAAAAACTATGCCAAAATCTCTCTTTACTTTCGTTGACGAAAAATGAGGAGACGAAATATTATCAAAGATAACGTTACATTTCTGATCAGTCAGTTTTTCTCCCAGCAGTTCCAGGGCAGCAGCTGTGTGTCTGTGCTGCCGCGGCGGTACATTTGAATTACACCGAGCAGCGGCACACTGTGAACTGTCAGGAAGACTCGGGTCTAACTCATGCTCTAACTAACCTTATTCAACATAAAATAAAATGGCAACAACAGGGCTTGGGAGCAGTGGTCGCACTCGCGTTAACCGAATTACCCCCCCGTCAGCGCGAGTGAGTGATAAATTGTGCACTCGACGGGTAATAATGGATTATGACGGAAATGTTACGATCCTGTCCGTCAAAATGACTGACAACGAAAAAGTCTAAAGCCACCACTGCTTGGGAGAAAGAAACGACGTGATATTTGGGCCCATTTTCGCTACAATGAGGCGGAGAAAAAAAGCGAATGCATTGTTTTATCAGAAGGGAAGCAATGTGGCCAAAACACAGGTAAAAACACCACAAACCTGAGCAGATACTCTCTGCAAAGCTGCTTAATCATTCAACCTGTGTTTTTCATCAAATAAGGACAAGATATAATCCTATTTATTTATATATACTAAAATGACAAATTATTGGTTTTGGCTAGACTAGTTTGACTGAAATGTTCTATATAATCTGATGACTAAAAAAGACTCAACAGTTTTCATTGACAAAAAGTAGACTAAAATAATTAGTTTTCTTTGACTAAAATAATATGACTAATATGTTCAGACTTTTAGTCGACTAAAACTTGACTAAATAAAAACAGGATGAACTAAAAAGGAAATTTAACACAGGACTAAGACTAAAACTAAATAAAAAAATAGCTGACGAAATTAACACTACTCGGCATAACAACTTTTACTTTAACTACATTTTGCTGATACTTTAAGGTTTTTAATGCAGGACTTTTACCTTCATATAGTATTTTCACAGCGAGGTATTAGTACTTTAATAGCTGTAAAACATCGCCTATTTGTCGTTAAAGAGGGTGACGAAAATCGCCCAACGCATCATCGGTGTCCCACTCCCTGCCATCGAGGACATCCAGGGGATACGGTGTTTGCAGAGGGCGCACAACATCTTCAAAGACACCACTCATCCTGCAAACTATCTGTTTGTCCTCCTACCCTCGGGGAGGCCCCTCAGGAGCCTCCAGTCCAAGACCAGCAGGTTCAGGGTCAGCTTCTTCCCCAGGGCTGTTACCCTGCTGAACTCTGCCCGCTGATAGACTCTAGCCCATACCCACCACCCACCTGTTTATATATTTTACAGTCAATGCCGTTTACACTGTATATATTCATCTGTTTATAGCCTATTTATAATTATTCTATTAATAAAAATTCCATGTATAATTATTCTCATTATGTAGACTCCTGCACTGCTATTTTGCACTTCTGGTCAGAAGCCTAAACTTACATTTCGTCACTAGTACATGTACTATGTAATGACAATAAAGTTGAATCTGAATCTGATCTGATCTAAAACCAATAATATGTATTCTCCTGATGGAGCATGTCAAGAAGATCCAGTTCTTTATTAATTAAAGAACACTGACCTGTGTGTCGGTGATCAGATGGTTGCTACCTGCTTCCTGGCTGTGGGTTTCCTCCATGACATGATGTGCTGCTCGCTAAATTCCTGGAGATAAAACATACATTAAATACAGTTTCATATTTTACTCTTCTTCCAATGTGGGTTGTTACTGCAGCCTACATCCTTAATGCAGCACTACTGCCATCTTCTGGATTCAACCAGAATGTCACCCGTTATACAGTATATATTATTTAGATTCCAAATCCCTATTAACACCGGTAAAAGTACACCTCACTATGAATAAACTACAGGTAAAACGACTGCAATCAAAACAGTAAAAGTATTGATTGTGTAGTAAAATATAAATAAATACAATTATAACATTTTTAAATATCTATATTTGTGTGTATGTAAATGCTTTATAGTGTCACTTTAACCAGTATTATCATTATAAATGTAATATAGATGTCATGTGTCATGTCAAAAGGTTAAAGTGCACATTAACATGCAGAAGAGTTACCATAGAAATAACATGTAGTCTTGTTACCATAGCAACAACACGTTAGCCTAAGCTAACTGTTGAATATGAAATATTAGCTTACAGATTTATAAATGAACACTTTTAAGAATCGTTTGTAAAAGGGAAGAATCTCCATAGCTGTAGAGAAGTGTATCCAAAGCACCGTCCACTGTGTGAAGGCACTCAGATCCTGATATAAAAGATTATAAAAGTTAATATAAAATCCACTGAGGTTAAGCTAGCTGGCTAACGGCTCAAATGAGCCCATATTCTGATAAAAATCATAAATTAACTAATTTCGCGATCTCATATCTTAACAGAATTTACACTGAATTGATGTAATATTATATAGAACTAGATTACGCAATTTGAAAATCACAAATTCTAACCTTTATAAACACTTTTATAGACGGATTTTAACTAGAATCAACCCACCTCTCGGACCGTTGGAAAGACGCAAGCTGCATGCGCACGCAGTAGTGACGTAGACCAACTCAGAGCCGTATAATAGAAGAGTTATGACATCTCCGTTCACTCCAATGGACCACTTTTTTACAGCAATGGCGGATCGTGGAGCCTCTCAATCGTTCCCCGGAAGTTAGCGCCAAGGCTAGCAGAGCGGTAGAGTTGCAGCATAATAACCGTTCGTGACGGACTTTTAAAGGTAAGAAGAAGTTACAATTTTTATATTGCGGATATTATCAGTACATCTGATTCAAATTAACATGTGTATTAAAGGATGTCAGTGGATTATCCCTAAATCAGTAGATTTAGGGAACGTTTACAGATAACAGATCAAGCTAAGATACCGAAGCAAGTTAGCAACACACGTTGAACAGCCTTTTAATTGTAAATTCCGTTCTCTTAATGTCTATTTGGTCCAACGTTGTTGAATTAGAGAAGAGGGGCTTCTAAACGGGATTGTATGCGGGGGTGGAGGGAGTTAAATATTAGATAAATATAACTTTGGTGCGTGTAAGAGTGAGTGTTTTTAGCAGAGCCATATTGTGTCCTTGTGATTATGTTGATTATTACCTGTCTGTATTATGTTGCAGCTCAGCTGATTTTGGATTGATGGCAAAGGGAGAGGAACTTAAGTGAGTGTGAAAACACAAGGTAAGTTTAATACTACTGTTTTATATAAGTAAGCATACTAAACATGTATTCTATCACTGTATTATATAAGTAATCTTGTTAGTAACCTACTGTATGGCAGGTGGAGGGGCAGTGATGTTACAGGTGGAGGAGCAAGACTGCAAACTCACAAGACAGAGAAATCAAAGTTTGTTCTCCAGAGAAGAGGTTGATTTCACTTCAATTTTTTATTTCATATTTTCTAAAGATGTGGAAATGGCACAAAAAAACACGTGAGAGCTGTAACCAAGACAACTGTAACAACAGGAGTAGAGAGCCACCAAGGTTTTTCAAGTCCCTCTCTTACTCCATTTTGCCAACCCAAACTTCCAGGTACATGACGGGACACCTTGCTTGTTTTTGTTGTTTGCTCTCCTCTGGCTGGGTGCTGGCAGGTGGAGGGCAGTGATGTTGGCAGGTGGAGGGGCAGTGATGTTACGGGTGGAGGGGCAGTGATGTTACGGGTGGAGGGGCAGTGATGTTAGCTGGGTGCTGGCAGGTGGAAGAGCAATGTTTAGTCCAAATATTTCCATTGCAACGGCTAATGGAAATGATTGCAGCTGTGGATCTGTTTGGGGGTTGCTGGATGTGGTAGCTTGGCTGCTGTTGTTCCTTTTCACCTTTTTGGATTGGCTCTTGCTTCCAAAATGGCCATCTTTTAATTTAATTTTTTTTCTGTCATTTCTGATTTGTTTTGCCTCAATTCTCAGCCTCAGCCGTATAAATCTTTTTACGAGTTTTTGTTGTACTCCACAGCATGACGGAAGCCTGCTGGAGAGGGCCTGAGCTTCTTTCTCCAAGACACCCACTGCGTTGGGGAGCTGCATGAGGGAGGAACCAGTCTTGGTCCTAAATAGTTCCTCAATTTGGTGAATGAAGTCAAAGGCTTCTTGGGAGGGACGACAAAGAGCACCTGCCTTGAAGTCTTTCAAGTCCACTAACAAGCTGTTGTCACCAGAAGGACTCTCATCATGGTGCTCTGTTGCAATTTTGCATTTTTCACAGATGCTGGCAAACTTGATGATTTTGTGGACGATGTAGCCTGCAAGATGGAAGAGAATACATTTCTCAGTTTTTGTGAGGTCAGGTGCTGCTGCTCTGTTCACCGCCATCAGCTGTTCCACTCTGACTGATGGAGTGATTTTTGGCTCCCCTGTGTCCAGGAAGTCTGCCAAAAAGCTACTGTGGTCTTCCTGGTAGCTCCCAGAGCTGACGGTGGTGAGGACCTGCCCCACAGATATGATTCTCAGTGCATGATGGAATTCCACTGGAGTTGGGACAGGATTTTTAGACCTCACACAGCTGAATGTATTTTCAAGGCAGTCTTGTGTGAACCTTGACGTTAACACAAACCTGTGTCCTTGTGTAAGCATCTCCTCTTGTATGGCAAAAATTGATGTTGTTGCCATTATCACCCCTGTTTGAACAGGCTTCCAACCTCCCTTTTGACCTATCTTTATCCCACGAAACAGATGGACGATGTTCTGGAGGAAGGTGATGGCCTTTTGGTACTCCTCCATCTTGAGCCTGCTCAGGGCTGTAATTGGATGGCGAGATGACATCAGATCAAACCAACGATCAACCTGCTCCAGGAACCACGCTGTCGTCAGGTATGACAGAGGGCGGTTTTCTTGCTGCACCATGTATTTCAGCCCAGCACTTGTAGCTTTACTGAACACATTTAGAGCAAGACCAACCTTCATCTTATCAAAGTGACTTGGCTCGATGGCTGCAGCTGAAAGATGAGGAGCTATTTTTAAGGCCATCCCTTCCTGAAAGGTCAATAAGTCCTTAATGGGGACCACAGAAACCTCGTTAGAGGGGAGGTTCTCTCTGTTAACAACATCCTCAGGAATTATGAAGACCTGCCCACGGACAAGGGCACTTTTTAAATGTTTTACCAGATGTGGGACATCGGGCATGAAATAGAGCTGCCTGTCTGGTTTTGCTGGATGTGGCACCGATGTTTTATTTTGGTCCACCCCAAAGGATTTCCACATGGCTCGGTTAGGGCTACCCATGTCGGTGGTGACATCAAGCACATGTAGCCCTATGGATGCTGCCCTCTGTATTATCTCAATAATGATTGGCCTGTACTCTGCTCCATTGGTAGAATTGCCAGTGTAATGATATGCCACTACTTGCTTCCACCGTGTTGTGTTTCCAGCCAACATAAACACACAAGCATGTGTTGCCACCCCTGTGTGACCTGGTAAAGTCACATCACCGTACAGTTTGCCTGTAATCATGTCTAACTCCACACTTGGTGTGATTGCCATTTCATCCAAGGTCAACACACACTCCCTTTCAAGGTCTGTCAATCTATCTGCCTTCAATTTTAGGAAATCAAAGACCTCTGTCAACACACCAGGCTCAAACTTAACACATTGCATCCTTCTTTGCAGTGTCCTTATTCCTGGAAGGGGAATCTTCAATTCCTGCAGAGTTTTGTAACCCGTTGGTCCGCTCGCAAAGCGAATTTTTAAAGCCTTCTTAATTGTCTCATTGCTCCATTTCATCCCCTTTGTGGTGAGTCTGCCTAATGCCTTCAGTTGGTCTTTTGAAAACGTTTTCTTATATTTCTTGTCCCTAATTTTCATTGTTTTCTTGAGAGCTGCATTTTCCTTCCTGATTTTTCTTAGTGCAGCCTTTGCTTTTTTGGTGATTCCTTCTTGGCTCTTTAATTTTCTCTTTAATTGTTGTAATAGATCTGTTTGAATGGCTGCTGGTTCCCTCGTATGCTGACTGGCTGCTGGTTCCCTCGTATGCTGACTGGCTGCTGGTTCCCTCGTATGCTGACTGGCTGCTGGTTCCCTCGTATGCTGACTGGCTGCTGGTTCCCTCGTATGCTGACTGGCTGCTGGTTCCCTCGTATGCTGACTGGCTGCTGGCTGAGTGGGTGGTGTCCGCCCTCCCTGTCTCTCCTCACTAGCCATGTCCTCTCTTTCTTCACCCTCACTTTCCTTTCTCTCAGTCTCCTCATCCCTTCTTCCCTCAATCTTTGAGACTAATGTAAGTAGAAGACATGGCACTGTAAATGTTCGAACATTTAAAATATTATACCACTTAAAAATAAGAAATATTACTTTTGTTACTAAGAGTTCATACTTATTATACCTGTGTCACCTTTCACACTATAGCTGTGATCATGAGCTATGGGCTTTGTAGATACAGGTCCCGGGGTGAATCGTGGTGCAGGGGCCCTTCTCTTTTTGACCACAGGGCGATGCACGAAGATGGTGGGTATAGCCTCTGCTCTCAGCCTAGTCTTGCCCTTTTTTGTCTTGACAAACTGGTCTGCATCAAAATGTGCCTGCGGAGTGACTTGAGGTTACTTCACACACAAAACAACTGTGTCTGAATCTTGTCTGCCCACATACATATTCCATAGTGGTTGAATACACAGTATTAGGAAACACTTTATACTTACTGGACATGTTATACTCATTACATACTGTATATACAATATGACCAAGAATGTGAGACAACTTTATAGAAATTCATATCACATCTGTTACTGATGCCATTTGTCATACTTTATTAAATTCACAAATAATAAAGTTCCATAACTTCAGTTGGGAACAAAGACCACACCTTATCTCCCCAAGGCAATTTCCCATCCAATAGGTGTGCTATATAGGTGTGTATAACCCTTTCTCCTGTCTGTTACTCCCTCTTTCAGCACAAGAACCAGAGGGGATTCAATGGAGCCTGAATACCTGCACTGAGACCCTCACCCTGCACCCTGAGTCTCAACTCTCAGTGTTTTTCAAGCCTTTCCCTGTTTTTTGTATTAAACAAAACATTAAGCTTTCCCAATGGTGTGGTTTTCGTTTTGTAAAAAAGTGCAAATGCAGTGTTTGTATATAATTACCTCACATATTTTGTTGCTGTTGGTCGTGAAATTGCTCCTGCTTCCTCCGCTCTGTGTCAGTGGGGAAGCCGTACATTCGTACTCCTTTCTCGAAGCGATTTGAGCATCCCCAGGCAGCACAGCAAACCATGGTGGCGACTGGGAGGCAGCACAGCAAACCATGGTGGAGACTAGGAGGCAGCACAGCAAACCATGGTGGCGACTGGGAGGCAGCACAGCAAACCATGGTGGCGACTAGGAGGCAGCACAGCAAACCATGGTGGCGACTAGGAGGCAGCACAGCAAACCATGGTGGCGACTAGGAGGCAGCACAGCAAACCATGGTGGCGACTAGGAGGCAGCACAGCAAACCATGGTGGAGACTAGGAGGCAGCAACAGCAAACCATGGTGGAGACTAGGAGGCAGCACAGCAAACCATGGTGGCGACTAGGAGGCAGCACAGCACACCATGGTGTCGACTAGGAGGCAGCACAGCAAACCATGGTGGCGGACAGAGGCAGCACAGCAAAACCATGGTGGAGACTAGGAGGCAGCACAGCAAACCATGGTGGAGACTTAGGAGGCAGCACAGCAAACCATGGTGGAGACTAGGAGGCAGCACAGCAAACCATGGTGGCGACTAGGGAGGCAGCACAGCAAACCATGGTGGCGACTAGGAGGCAGCACAGCAAACCATGGTGGAGACTAGGAGGCAGCACAGCAAACCATGGTGGAGACTAGGAGGCAGCACAGCAAACCATGGTGGCGACTGGGAGGCAGCACAGCAAACCATGGTGGAGACTAGGATGCAGCACAGCAAACCATGGTGGAGACTAGGAGGCAGCACAGCAAACCATGGTGGCGACTAGGGAGGCAGCACACATAAACCATGGTGGAGACTAGGAGGCAGCACAGCAAACCATGGTGGAGACTAGGAGGCAGCACACTCAAAACCATGGTGGAGACTAGGAGGGCAGCACAGCAAACCATGGTGGCGACTGGGAGGCAGCACAGCAAACCATGGTGGCGACTAGGAGGCAGCACAGCACACCATGGTGGAGACTAGGAGGCAGCACAGCAAACCATGGTGGCGACTAGGAGGCAGCACAGCAAACCCATGGTGGAGACTAGGAGGCAGCACCACTAAACATGGTGGAGGACTAGGAGGCAGCACAGGCAAACCATGGTGGCGACTGGGAGGCCAGCACACTAAACCATGGTGGAGGACTAGGAGGCAGCACAGCAAACCATGGTGGAGACTAGAGCCGGCACATGCACGAACACACCATGGTGGAGACTAGGAGGCAGCACAGCAAACCATGGTGGAGACTGGGAGGCAGCACAGCAAACCATGGTGGAGACTAGGAGGCAGCACAGCAAACCATGGTGGAGACTAGGAGGCAGCACAGCAAACCATGGTGGAGACTAGGAGGCAGCACAGCAAACCATGGTGGCGACTAGGAGGCAGCACAGCAAACCATGGTGGCGACTAGGAGGCAGCACAGCAAACCATGGTGGCGACTAGGAGGCAGCACAGCAAACCATGGTGGAGACTAGGAGGCAGCACAGCAAACCATGGTGGCGACTAGGAGGCAGCACAGCAAACCATGGTGGAGACTAGGAGGCAGCACAGCAAACCATGGTGGCGACTGGGAGGCAGCACAGCAAACCATGGTGGCGACTGGGAGGCAGCACAGCAAACCATGGTGGAGACTAGGAGGCAGCACAGCAAACCATGGTGGAGACTAGGAGGCAGCACAGCAAACCATGGTGGCGACTAGGAGGCAGCACAGCAAACCATGGTGGCGACTAGGAGGCAGCACAGCAAACCATGGTGGCGACTAGGAGGCAGCACAGCAAACCATGGTGGGGACTAGGAAGGCAGCACAGCAAACCATGGTGGCGACTAGGAGGCAGCACAGCAAACCATGGTGAGACTAGGAGGCAGCACAGCAAACCATGGTGGCGACTGGAGGCAGCCACAGCAAACCATGGTGGCGACTAGGAGGCAGCACAGCAAAACCATGGTGGAGACTAGGAGGCAGCACAGCAAACCATGGTGGAGACTAGGAAGGCAGCACAGCAAAACCATGGTGGAGACTAGGAGGCAGCACACAAAACCATGTGGCGGACTAGGAGGCAGCACAGCTAAACCATGGTGGAGACTAGGAGGCAGCACAGCAAACCATGTGGCGACTGGGAGGCAGCACAGCAAACCATGGTGGCGACTAGGAGGCAGCACAGCAAACCATGGTGGCGACTAGGAGGCAGCACAGCAAACCATGGTGGCGACTGGGAGGCAGCACAGCAAACCATGGTGGAGACTAGGAGGCAGCACAGCAAACCATGGTGGAGACTAGGAGGCAGCACAGCAAACCATGGTGGCGACTAGGAGGCAGCACAGCAAACCATGGTGGAGACTAGGAGGCAGCACAGCAAACCATGGTGGCGACTAGGAGGCAGCACAGCAAACCATGGTGGAGACTAGGAGGCAGCACAGCAAACCATGGTGGCGACTAGGAGGCAGCACAGCAAACCATGGTGGCGACTAGGAGGCAGCACAGCAAACCATGGTGGAGACTAGGAGGCAGCACAGCAAACCATGGTGGAGACTAGGAGGCAGCACAGCAAACCATGGTGGCGACTAGGAGGCAGCACAGCAAACCATGGTGGAGACTAGGAGGCAGCACAGCAAACCATGGTGGAGACTAGGAGGCAGCACAGCAAACCATGGTGGCGACTAGGAGGCAGCACAGCACACCATGGTGGAGACTAGGAGGCAGCACAGCAAACCATGGTGGAGACTAGGAGGCAGCACACTAAACCATGGTGGAGACTAGGAGGCAGCACAGCAAACCATGGTGGAGACTAGGAGGCAGCACAGCAAACCATGGTGGCGACTAGGAGGCAGCACAGCAAACCATGGTGGAGACTAGGAGGCAGCACAGCAAACCATGGTGGGACTAGGAGGCAGCACAGCAAACCATGGTGGCGACTAGGAGGCAGCACAGCAAACCATGGGAGACTAGGAGGCAGCACAGCAACCATGGTGGAGACTAGGAGGCAGCACAGCAAACCATGGTGGCGACTAGGAGGCAGCACAGCAAACCATGGTGGAGACTAGGAGGCAGCACAGCAAACCATGGTGGAGACTAGGAGGCAGCACAGCAAACCATGGTGGAGACTGGGAGGCAGCACAGCAAACCATGGTGGCGACTAGGAGGCAGCACAGCAAACCATGGTGGAGACTAGGAGGCAGCACAGCAAACCATGGTGGCGACTGGGAGGCAGCACAGCAAACCATGGTGGTGACTAGGAGGCAGCACAGCAAACCATGGTGGAGACTAGGAGGCAGCACAGCAAACCATGGTGCAACAGAAACATGGACTAGGAGGGAGCACAGCAAACCATGGTTGGAGGACTAGGAGGCAGCACACGCAAACCATGGTGGCGGAACTAGGAGGCAGCACAGCCCCAAACCATGGTGGAGGAGACTAGGAGGCCAGCACAGCAACCCATGGTGGAGAACTAGGAGGCAGCACAGCAAACCATCGGTGGCGACTGGACTAGGGAGGCAGCACAGCAAACCATGGTGGCGACTAGGAGGCAGCACAGCAAACCATGGTGGAGACTAGGAGGCAGCACAGCACACCATGGTGGCTACTAGGAGGCAGCACAGCAAACCATGGTGGCGACTAGGAGGCAGCACACTAAACCATGGTGGAGACTAGGAGGCAGCACACTAAACCATGGTGGCGACTAGGAGGCAGCACACTAAACCATGGTGGCGACTAGGAGGGCAGCACACTAAACCATGGTGGCGACTAGGAGGCAGCACAGCAAACCATGGTGGAGGACTAGGAGGGCACGCACAGCAAACCATGGTGGGAGACTAGGAGGCAGCACACTAAACCATGGTGGCGGACTACGGAGGCAGCACACTAAACCATGGTGGCGACTAGGATGGCAGCACACTAAACCATGGTGGCGACTAGGAGGCAGCACACTAAACCATGGTGGCGACTAGGAGGCAGCACAGCCACACCATGGTGGAGACTAGGAGGCCAGCACACTAAAACCATGGTGAGGACTAGGAGGCAGCACACTAAACCATGGTGGAGACTAGGAGGCATCAGCACAGCAAACCATGGTGGGACTAGGAGGCAGCACAGCACACCATGGTGGAGACTAGGAGGCAGCACAGCAAACCATGGTGGAGACTAGGAGGCAGCCCAGCAAACCATGGTGGAGACTAGGAGGCAGCACAGCACACCATGGTGGAGACTAGGAGGCAGCACACTAAACCATGGTGGAGACTAGGAGGCAGCACACTAAACCATGGTGGAGACTAGGAGGCAGCACACTAAACCATGGTGGCGGACTAGGAGCCAGCCACAGCCAAACCATGGTGGAGACTAGGAGGCAGCACAGCAAACCATGGTGGAGACTAGGAGGCAGCACAGCTAAACCATGGTGGAGACTAGGAGGCAGCACAGCAAACCATGGTGGAGACTAGGAGGGCAGCACAGCAAACCATGGTGGAAGACTAGGAGGCAGCACAGCAAACCATGTGGGAGACTAGGAGGCAGCACAGCTAAACCATGGTGGAGACTAGGAGCAGCACACAAACCATGGTGTGAGACTAGGAGGCAGCACAGCTAACCATGGTGGACGACTAGGGAGGCAGCACAAGCAAACCATGGTGGCGACTAGAGGCAGCACAGCAAACCATGGTGGCGACTAGGAGGCAGCACAGCAAACCATGGTGGCGACTAGGAGGCAGCACACTAAACCATGGTGGCGACTAGGAGGCAGCACAGCTAAACCATGGTGGCGACTAGAGGCAGCACAGCAAACCATGGTGGAGAGACTAGGAGGCAGCACAGCAAACCATGGTGGCGACTAGGAGGCAGCACAGCAAAACCATGGTGGCGACTAGGGAGGCAGCCACACCAAAACATGGTGGGCAGCACAGCAAACCATGGTGGAGACTAGGAGGCAGCACAGCAAACCATGGTGGCGACTAGGAGGCAGCACAGCAAACCATGGTGGCGACTAGGAGGCAGCACATAAACCATGGTGGCGACTAGGAGGCAGCACAGCACACCATGGTGGCGACTAGGAGGCAGCACACTAAACCATGGGGCGACTAGGAGGCAGCACAGCACACCATGGTGGAGACTAGGAGGCAGCACAGCAACCATGGTGAGACTAGGAGGCAGCACAGCAACCATGGTGGAGACTAGGAGGCAGCACAGCAAACCATGGTGGCGACTAGGAGGCAGCACAGCAAACCATGGTGGAGACTAGGAGGCAGCACACAAACCATGGTGGAGACTAGGAGGCAGCACAGCAAACCATGGTGGGACTAGGAGGCAGCACAGCAACCATGGTGGAGACTAGGAGGCAGCACAGCAAACCATGGGAGACTAGGAGGCAGCACAGCAAACCATGGTGGAGACTAGGAGGCAGCACAGCAAACCATGGTGGAGACTAGGAGGCAGCACAGCAAACCATGGTGGAGACTAGGAGGCAGCACACAACCATGGTGGAGACTAGGAGGCAGCACAGCAAACCATGGTGGGACTAGGAGGCAGCACACAAACCATGGTGGAGACTAGGAGGCAGCACAGCAAACCATGGTGGAGACTAGGAGCAGCACAGCAAACCATGGTGGAGACTAGGAGGCAGCACAGCAAACCATGGTGGGACTAGGAGGCAGCACACTAAACCATGGTGGCGACTAGGAGGCAGCACAGCAAACCAAGGTGGCGACTAGGAGGCAGCACAGCAAACCATGGTGGCGACTAGGAGGCAGCACACTAAACCATGGTGGCGACTAGGAGGCAGCACAGCAAACCATGGTGGCGACTAGGAGGCAGCACAGCAAACCATGGTGGAGACTAGGAGGCAGCACAGCAAACCATGGTGGAGACTAGGAGGCAGCACACTAAACCATGGTGGCGACTAGGAGGCAGCACACTAAACCATGGTGGCGACTAGGAGGCAGCACACAAACCATGGTGAGACTAGGAGGCAGCACACTAAACCATGGTGGAGACTAGGAGGCAGCACAGCAAACCATGGTGGCGACTAGGAGGCAGCACACTAAACCATGGTGGCGACTAGGAGGCAGCACAGCACACCATGGTGGCGACTAGGAGGCAGCACAGCAAACCATGGTGGAGACTAGGAGGCAGCACAGCACACCATGGTGGCGACTAGGAGGCAGCACACAAACCATGGTGGCGACTAGGAGGCAGCACAGCACACCATGGTGGCGACTAGGAGGCAGCACACTAAACCATGGTGGAGACTAGGAGGCAGCACACTAAACCATGGTGGCGACTAGGAGGCAGCACACAAACCATGGTGGAGACTAGGAGGCAGCACACTAAACCATGGTGGCGACTAGGAGGCAGCACACTAAACCATGGTGGAGACTAGGAGGCAGCACACTAAACCATGGTGGAGACTAGGAGGCAGCACAGCAAACCATGGTGGCGACTAGGAGGCAGCACACTAAACCATGGTGGCGACTAGGAGGCAGCACAAACCATGGTGGCGACTAGGAGGCAGCACACTAAACCATGGTGGAGACTAGGAGGCAGCACACTAAACCATGGTGGAGACTAGGAGGCAGCACACTAAACCATGGTGGCGACTAGGAGGCAGCACACTAAACCATGGTGGCGACTAGGAGGCAGCACAGCAAACCATGGTGGCGACTAGGAGGCAGCACAGCAAACCATGGTGGAGACTAGGAGGCAGCACAGCAAACCATGGTGGCGACTAGGAGGCAGCACACTAAACCATGGTGGCGACTAGGAGGCAGCACACTAAACCATGGTGGCGACTAGGAGGCAGCACACTAAACCATGGTGGCGACTAGGAGGCAGCACACTAAACCATGGTGGCGACTAGGAGGCAGCACACTAAACCATGGTGGAGACTAGGAGGCAGCACAGCAAACCATGGTGGAGACTAGGAGGCAGCACACTAAACCATGGTGGAGACTAGGAGGCAGCACACAAACCATGGTGGAGACTAGGAGGCAGCACAGCAAACCATGGTGGCGACTAGGAGGCAGCACACTAAACCATGGTGGCGACTAGGAGGCAGCACAGCAAACCATGGTGGAGACTAGGAGGCAGCACACTAAACCATGGTGGAGACTAGGAGGCAGCACAGCAAACCAAGGTGGAGACTAGGAGGCAGCACACTAAACCATGGTGGTGACTAGGAGGCAGCACACTAAACCATGGTGGAGACTAGGAGGCAGCACAGCAAACCATGGTGGCGACTAGGAGGCAGCACAGCAAACCATGGTGGAGACTAGGAGGCAGCACAGCAAACCATGGTGGAGACTAGGAGGCAGCACAGCAAACCATGGTGGCGACTAGGAGGCAGCACACTAAACCATGGTGGAGACTAGGAGGCAGCACAGCAAACCATGGTGGAGACTAGGAGGCAGCACACTAAACCATGGTGGCGACTAGGAGGCAGCACAGCAAACCATGGTGGAGACTAGGAGGCAGCACAGCAAACCATGGTGGCGACTAGGAGGCAGCACAGCAAACCATGGTGGAGACTAGGAGGCAGCCAGCAAACCAGGTGGAGACTAGGAGGCAGCACAGCAAACCATGGTGGCGACTAGGAGGCAGCACAGCAAACCATGGTGGAGACTAGGAGGCAGCACACAAACCATGGTGGCGACTAGGAGGCAGCACCAAACCATGGTGGCGACTAGGAGGCAGCACAGCAAACCATGGTGGAGACTAGGAGGCAGCACAGCAAACCATGGTGGCGACTAGGAGGCAGCACAGCAAACCATGGTGGAGACTAGGAGGCAGCACAGCACACCATGGTGGCGACTAGGAGGCAGCACAGCACACCATGGTGGCGACTAGGAGGCAGCACACAAACCATGGTGCAAACCATGGTGGAGACTAGGAGGCAGCACAGCAAACCATGGTGGAGACTAGGAGGCAGCACAGCAAACCATGGTGGAGACTAGGAGGCAGCACAGCAAACCATGGTGGAGACTAGGAGGCAGCACAGCAAACCATGGTGGAGACTAGGAGGCAGCACAGCAAACCATGGTGGAGACTAGGAGGCAGCACAGCAAACCATGGTGGAGACTAGGAGGCAGCACAGCAAACCATGGTGGAGACTAGGAGGCAGCACAGCAAACCATGGTGGAGACTAGGAGGCAGCACAGCAAACCATGGTGGCGACTAGGAGGCAGCACAGCAAACCATGGTGGAGACTAGGAGGCAGCACAGCAAACCATGGTGGAGACTAGGAGGCAGCACAGCAAACCATGGTGGCGACTAGGAGGCAGCACAGCAAACCATGGTGGAGACTAGGAGGCAGCACAGCAAACCATGGTGGCGACTAGGAGGCAGCACAGCAAACCATGGTGGCGACTAGGAGGCAGCACAGCAAACCATGGTGGGACTAGGAGGCAGCACAGCAAACCATGGTGGAGACTAGGAGGCAGCACAGCAACCATGGTGGAGACTAGGAGGCAGCACAGCAAACCATGGTGGAGACTAGGAGGCAGCACAGCAAACCATGGTGGAGACTAGGAGGCAGCACAGCAAACCATGGTGGCGACTAGGAGGCAGCACACACCATGGTGGAGACTAGGAGGCAGCACAGCAAACCATGGTGGAGACTAGGAGGCAGCACAGCAAACCATGGTGGAGACTAGGAGGCAGCACAGCAAACCATGGTGGAGACTAGGAGGCAGCACAGCAAACCATGGTGGCGACTAGGAGGCAGCACAGCACCATGGTGGCGACTAGGAGGCAGCACAGCAAACCATGGTGGAGACTAGGAGGCAGCACAGCAAACCATGGTGGAGACTAGGAGGCAGCACAGCACACCATGGTGGAGACTAGGAGGCAGCACAGCAAACCATGGTGGAGACTAGGAGGCAGCACAGCAAACCATGGTGGAGACTAGGAGGCAGCACAGCAAACCATGGTGGAGACTAGGAGGCAGCACAGCAAACCATGGTGACTAGGAGGCAGCACAGCAAACCACGGTGGCGACTAGGAGGCAGCACAGCAACCATGGTGGAGACTAGGAGCAGCACAGCACACCATGGTGGAGACTAGGAGGCAGCACAGCAAACCATGGTGGAGACTAGGAGGCAGCACAGCAAACCATGGTGGAGACTAGGAGGCAGCACAGCAACCATGGTGGAGACTAGGAGGCAGCACAGCAAACCATGGTGGAGACTAGGAGGCAGCACAGCAAACCATGGTGGAGACTAGGAGGCAGCACAGCACACCATGGTGGCGACTAGGAGGCAGCACAGCAACCATGGTGGAGACTAGGAGGCAGCACAGCAAACCATGGTGGAGACTAGGAGGCAGCACAGCAAACCAGGACAACACGGAGGAAAAGGCACAGACAAACTGCATGATATGCTATTCAATGTTTATTGAATTCCATGTATTTGCAATGGATGTTCCTAAAACAACACATTTAACATCATCATCATCATCATGCTGCTGCTGCTAGTCCTTTGATAGTCACCTGTCGGTCTCCTGTCCTTTCTGAAAGCCATAAAGATGACATTAGTCATTTAGATAACTTGTGTCCTCAGTTACCATGGTTACTGAAACTACCATGAATTTAAGAAAATGGTAGACATTAATCTAATCTGAATTTTAAAGCATTACTTTAGATCCCCTCCCTCTAAATATATCAATACACATTAGAAAGTGATGCTCCTGACTACCATACAGGTTTAAGAAGATAATATTGGTTTTAAAGAATTCAAAGCTATAAATAAACAGCAACAGGCTCTTTAACCAAGGCACTGTTAGCCTAACATGTAAACTAGTTGTTCACACTAATCCTAATATTATCACTTAATATTAGCAAATTCTATTTTATTTTTTAAAACATATTGATGTAAATACATACACATATCGATTTGTTGTATAAATATTGCAAATCAAAACCTTTATTCACTAATAATTACCAAAAATCGTAGTTCTATCTCCTGTTATCAGTGCATTCACATTGCCCTCCATGAACTTCCGGGGAACGATCCTTGTCTACATGAACCACGTGACGATAACCGTTTTTGGACTTCCGTTGTCGTAACTCTTCTATTGGCTCTGGACCAACTGACAAACCGCCACGTCACACGCGCACACACACACACACACACACTGTGGTTTTTATTAATGTGCATTTTGGTACATCAACTAATACAAAATGAATGCAAATTACTGTGACTAAATATGTAAACAGTGTTTTCATAGGAATATATATTTAAAATCACAAATCATAGAAAGACGTAAGCTGCATGTGCAAGCACTGACGTAGACCAACTGACAAACCGCCACACACACACTCACTCACAGACACTCACACTGTGATTTGTATTCATGAGCATTATCTATGGTACATAAACTTATACAAAATAATTCAAACTAAATATTTAAAAAGTGTTTTGATAGGAAGACCTTATGCTTAGTGTCACCTTAACAAGTATTAAATGTAATAGATACATTTGTCAGTTTAAAATGGGAGTGATTAGTAAAATATGCATTAATCAAAAGAAAATATGACCATATTCTAATAATGTTTTGATTGTTAAGATATGTATCTATCCATAGATTTAGTCCCTTAATTTTGCCCTCAAAGATTGATGCATTTAACCCTCCCTAGAGGATGTGTGGTCCACCCCCCACTTAAGACAAGTTCACATGGGTAGGATACTAAATACACGTGCCACTTTTTATATAGTAACCTATGTCCATATGTTCCTGTTGGGCAGGTCCGCCCCGATCACGCAGACTGTATGGGGCCTCACCTCGTGGAGGGGGCCTCAGCTTGCGGAGGGTGCTTCATTTTACGGAGGGAGCCTCATCTGAAGCGTAAATGTGGCACACCTACAGTGTCAGCACGCCACAGTTTCACCGCTGCGAGGCTACACTAGCACCCCCCCCCCCCCGTCGACGCTCGCGACTCAGAGGGCCTCATCATATAACTTTGGGTGGGGCCACAAGTTGGTCCCTGCTGTTGGGGTAGTAGATTGATATGGATTTATAATGCATTATTTATATTTTATATTGTGTATTCTGTGGATACTCTATTAATATATGAATATATAATCGTCAAATGTACAATTGTTGGGCTAAGACCCCATGTTACAAACGCGAGTAGGTGCATAGCACTACACCCCTGCACACAACACCACACCATGGCCTTACTGAGCTTTGTTCAGAAGTCAGACAATAATAAAAGAAGCTGCTGTCTTTCAGTAGACCCACAACAGTCTACTTGTTTTTATTATTTAAATCATATATACGGTTACAATCATTAAAAAGGATAACAATGATTAAATGATACATCTGAACTAAACTGCCAGTATTCAAGTCTCAAAATAAAAGCAATCAGTGATGAATATCTAAAAAGGTTTGAATGCAAACAACCTGAAAGCAAATCCTATAAAAACAGCAGGCTTGTCTTTTGAATCTATTACTGACACCTTTCTTATTTACAATATGTTAGGTTGTGATTCTAAAAGATAACTAAGCTTCAGGCTCATTATCCTCACACATGGATAAAAAACACAATCATCAGCGTTTTATGCAAAAAGTATTAAATGGTAAAGTAAAACATGCATAACCTAAATGGCAATAATCACTTCTCAAAATAGAGGCTTTTCTTGTTCTACCGTCCAGGAGAAAGCTGCGTCTCTTTTATATATGATGAGTGGGATTTGGAAAAAAACTAAGCTGCAGGTTAAATATCATCATAACATCAGAAAAAGTACGCACAAATGATTACACGTTGTCTTTTACACCAACATGAACGTTATGAGTTGCGTCAGTAAAAAGCCTCTGAGGACCACAGCTGCTCAGTCTCTCAACAGGACTGCTAATTAAACATTCAAACGCTTGGTTGTCTTATGCAACCACTACAGCTTAATGTTGGTCACACAAATCTTAAGGCTCCTCCAAAAAGGCAACACAATATACTTCACATAGAAGTCTAGTTGTCCGATCATAGAGTCCTGTAGTGAACCCGGAAATGTACCCCAAGTTTTATGATAGAAATGTATACATGTAGTAGGGTTCCCAAACATATAGAAACGGCTGGATGCTAACTCACATATGTTGGACGATTTGCATACTTCCCGTTAGCATTATTACAATGAAGCCTATAATGGAGAATAGTTAAAAAAAATGACTTGGCCGATTTGGACAATTTTGGAGTGGTCTTGTTTTATTTGAGAATGCTGAATCCATTTCTGACATTTTCAGGATCAATTATGGCAGTTATAACCAAAGAAAGGGCAATATGTGTACTCTTGGTGGGCTGATTTGAAGGTTTAGGTGACTCTCGATCATTTGGATTGGACAGATTGCTTATTTATTTGAAAATAATCGTCCACAAGAGAGTTGTGGACGATAATGTTCATCTTGTGCCCTCTATATCCAATGGTTGCAACACTACTCATGGTAGTCAGAGTTAGAAAGTCCCTATATAGGAGGGGAGGGAGCTGTTGTACCTGACATTCCACAGCAGGGGGGGTTCCTCACTCACTTTAAAACCAGAGCAACAATTGAGGGTCTGTGTTTGTCTGGAGTTCCACGAATGTTCAATCATCGATCCACGATCCATGTTACGCTGTTTTCTCAGTTCAACTCCATTTGGCTGTCTTTGTGTTCCTTTACGGACAAATGATCTTCATATTGGGATTGTCTTTTGACTCTAACCGTTACCCACTTCAAAGTGGAATTTCCCTTTGAAGACATGATATCAACATCCCACTTTGTAGGTTGATCAACAGTGGGAGCTTGTTTTCCACACCCCTGTCTTCTGCCTGAAGTTCTCCACTGCTGCTTTGCCGAATTCTGCTGTTTTACAATACCAGCAGCGCAGCAGTGACTTGAATTGTTTATGTTCATCCATTTGCTTTTCATCTCTTTCAGTTTCATGAGCTTCTGGGTGTCTCCCTTCTCGTTCATCATGTCGATCAGGAAGTCCAGGTGCACCTGAGTGGCCAGGGAAACAACCTTCATGGCGATCTCATCCAGTCTGACAACATGTCGGAAAGACTCTTCCAGAAACGGATTCTTTTTCTTTCTGCAGGTCTTCTATGGTCTCCTGGAGGGTTTCCAAGAGACTCGCTGACTTCTCACTGTCTTTTCTACCCTTATCATACATGGCTTTCATCTCTCGTTCGGTCCTAGTAACTTTCCTGGTCTTGCTCACATATATCCAGTGTGTTTTCGGATGCTTTGGATCACCTGCATTTATCCTCACATTCAGTGCATTGTTTCTGTTTTCACGTGTTTGGATTCATGACACGTTCATTCCTGTTTGTAATATACATGGATCGGATTTCGAGGCGTAGTCCTGGGGGAGGGGGTCTGCAGTTCGGTGGACTAAGGATTGCACCACTGCTTTTTGCAGATGATGTGGTTCTAATGGCTTCATCGGTCTGCGACCTTCAGCACTCACTGGATCGGTTCGCAACCGAGTGTGAAGCGGCTGGGATGAGGATCAGCACCTCCAAATCTGAGGCCATGGTTCTCAGCAGGAAACCGATGGACTGTCCACTTCAAGTAGGGAATGAGTCCTTACCCCAAGTGAAGAGAGTTCAAGTATCTCGGGGTCTTGTTCTCGAGAGTGAGGGAACAATGGAGCGTGAGATGGGCCGGAGAATCGGAGCAGCGGGAGCGGTACTGCAGTCGCTTTACCGCACCGTTGTGACGAAAAGGGAGCTGAGCCAGAAGGCAAAGCTCTCTGTCTACCGGGCCATTTTCGTTCCTACCCTCACCTATGGTCATGAAGGATGGGTCATGACCGAAAGAACGAGATCGCGGATACAAGCGGCCGAGATGGGTTTTCTCCGCAGGGTGGCTGGTGTCTCCCTTAGGGATAAGGTGAGAAGTTCGGTCATCAGGGAGGGACTCGGAGTTGAGCCGCTCCTCCTTCGCGTCGAAAGGAGCCAGTTGAGGTGGTTCGGGCACCTAGTTAGGATGCCACCTGGGCGCCTCCCTAGGGAGGTGTTCCAGGCACGTCCAGCTGGGAAGAGACCAAGGGGTAGACCTAGGACCAGGTGGAGGGATTATATCTCTTCGCTGGCCTGGGAGCGCCTTGGGACCCCCAGTCAGAGCTGGTTGATGTCGCCAGGGAAAATAAAGTTTGGGGCTCTCTGCTGGAACTGCTACCCCCGCGACCCGACCACGGATAAGCGGAAGAAGATGGATGAGGATGGATGGATTCATGACATTTCCAAGTACACACCGTGCAGTAGAGCTCATTCCTATGACCTGATACACTACATGTTTTGTGGCATATTGTGCATTTGTATTGCATGACCTCACAGTGACTTGGATACAGGGCCAGTGTGCATGGATAGTGACAGTTCTCCTTACAGACTTCACAGCAGACAGCTCCTCCATAGTTGAACCCTAACGCCCACCATTGTTTCTCATCGACAGGTTATTTACATTTATAGACTTCATCAACTTCTACCTTGAAGTCCTTGTTATCTTCATGTCTTGTTCGTGTTTCTTCAGAGCTTCCTGAGTCTGTTGGATCTCTCTCTGTTTCAGTTCAATGAACTCAATCCTCTCCTGCAGGTTGTGGATGCAGGCTGTCAGGCTGATGCGTGAATTCAAAACTTCAACGGTTGTTTCCAATTTCTGTGATTTGGTGTCTTTTAGGAAATCAACAAATTGACCAATCTGTTCGTCTGTTGATTCCCATGCATACTTTAGAGCAGTGGTTCCCAAACTTGTTGTGCCCAAGGCACACCAAAGGACAAGTACAAATCTCAAGGCACACCTATTGTGCAAAATAGCCCTTATAACACGTGTTATCACTCATATCATGTAAAATATCTGTAAATGTACATAATTATTTACTAATGCCAAATAAAATGTGACAAAGACAACTATATTACTCATTGAATATTTATTAACGATATTTCAGAAATTAATTTGAAACTTTATCAAATTAGGCTTCATCAAGCAGCAACACACTCATTTAAACCAGACAGGTCACAACATTACAAATGAGGCAAAGGAAACTCAGCAGAAATTCAGCACAGAGAACTGTCAATGCAAGGAAGCTGCACTGCATGGTCCTGAATACAAATTATAATGTAACATTTCAGCAATCAGCATTGAAACATGTGCTATTGTAAATATTTTGCCGACTTACAAATTAGTGAGATACATGTGCCTGTCGGGGGGCGCTGAGGAGAGGACCACTCGCAAGTCCTGTTCAACAGAGAGCCGTGACCTCCTGTTGTTCTTCATGTAAATCAGAGTAGAGAACGCCAACTCCAGAGATGGGGTCGTTACTAAAAAAATGTAATATATTAAACTACTTTGTTACTATCTACATAAAGTAACTCGTTACTTTACTCGCCGAGCACGTACGAACTGCGCGTGAGTGGCAATAACTTTCCTTACCAGCAGGCGGCGGTAGTGTGTATTTGTCATTCAAAACAGGCAACAACCGGAAGACAGAGAAGAAGAACAGACTGCTGATATAAACAAACAACAAATA
>NW_022990480.1:0-26650 GCF_902827175.1 Gymnodraco acuticeps
GTATCTCTATCTCCTGTATCACCTGTATCTCCTCTATCTCCTGTATCACCTGTATCACCATTATCTCCTGTATCTGCTGTATCACCTGTATCTCCTGTATCACCTGTATCACCATTATCTCCTGTATCTCCTGTATCACCTGTATCTCCTGTATCACCTATCTCCTGTATAACCTGTATCACCTTTATCACCTGTATCTCCTCTATCTCCTGTATCACCTGCATCACCTGCATCACCTGTATCTCCTCTATCACCTCTATCACCTGTATCTCCTGTATCACCTGTATCTCCTGTATCACCTGTATCTCCTCTATCTCCTGTATCTCCTGTATCACCTGTATCTCCTGTATCACCTGTATCTCCTGTATCACCTCTATCTCCTGTATCACCTGCATCTCCTGTATCACCTCTATCACCTGCATCACCTGTATCTCCTGTATCACCTCTATCACCTGTATCTCCTGTATCACCTCTATCTCCTGTATCACCTCTATCACCTGTATCACCTGCATCACCTGTATCACCTGTATCTCCTGCATCTACCTGTATCACCTGTATCACCTGTATCACCTGTATCTCCTGTATCTCCTGCATCACCTGTATCACCTCTATCACCTGTATCACATGTATCTCCTGTATCACATGTATCACCTGTATCTCCTCTATCACCTGTATCACCTGCATCACCTGTATCACCTGCATCACCTGTATCACCTGTATCACCTCTATCACCTGTATCTCCTGTATCACCTCTATCACCTGTATCTCCTGTATCACCTGTATCACCTGTATCTCCTGTATCTCCTCTATCACCTGTATCTCCTGTATCACCTGTATCTCCTGTATCACCTGTATCACCTGTATTACATTACATTACATTGCATTTAGCTGACGCTTTTATCCAAAGCGACTTACAATAAGTGCGTTCGACCAACAAAATAAAAACTTGAAGAAAACAGAATCATATAAGTACATCAGGCTTCATAGAGCAAAAAACATTTCAAGTGCTACTCAACTGGCTTTAGAAAAGCCAGTCCTTTATTAGTATATAAGTGCTTTGTTAATAGTTCTATCGCTCGAAGTGGAGTCGAAAGAGATGAGTTTTCAGTCTGCGCCGGAAGGTGTGTAAGCTATCTGCTGTCCTGATGTCAATGGGGAGCTCATTCCACCATTTAGGAGCCAGGATAGCAAACCCACGTGTTTTTGCTGATGGGAACTTGGGTCCCCTTCGCAGCGAGGGTGCGGCGAGCCGTTTGGTTGATGCAGAGCGGAGTGCACGTGCTGGGGTGTACGGTTTAACCATGTCCTGGATGTAGGAAGGGCCAGATCCATTCGCAGCATGGTACGCAAGTACCATTGTCTTGAAGTGGATTCTAGCAGTTACTGGAAGCCAGTGAAGGGAGCGGAGGAGCGGCGTGGTGTGGGAGAATTTAGGAAGGTTGAAGACCAGGCGAGCAGCTGCATTCTGGATGAGCTGCAGAGGTCGGATGGCACATGCAGGTAGACCAGCCAGGAGGGAGTTGCAGTAGTCTAGGCGTGAGATGACGAGAGCCTGGACCAGAACCTGAGTCGCTTTCTGAGTCAGCTGGGGACGTATCTTCCTGATGTTGTAAAGCGTGTATCTGCAGCAGCGGGTTGTAGCAGCTATGTTTGCAGTGAAGGACAGGTTGTTATCTAGGGTCACACCCAGATTCCTTGCAGTCTGAGTCGGGGAAACAACTGAGGTGCCGATGTTGATTGTGAGGTCAAGAGTGGGACAATCTTTTCCCGGAAGGAAGAGCAGTTCAGTCTTGTCAAGGTTGAGCTTGAGGTGATGATCAGACATCCACTGAGAGATGTCAGCTAGACAAGCAGAGATGCGTGCGACGACCTGGGTCTCTGAGCGGGGAAAGGACAGAATTTTATTTATCCTTTATTTATCCAGGAATGTCCCATTGAGATACAAGATCTCTTCTTCCAGGGAGTCCTGACCAACACGGCACACAACAAGTTTCAACATAAAACAAGGGCATTAAACAAAAAACATACAATTCAAATATAAATACAGAAGGCCATTTGTGCAGTGGCAAGAAGCATAATCACATCAGCAATAGCATCAGGTAAAACAGTTACATGTTTCATGAAGGGCTAATCGTAGCATACCTTTAAAAGCATTTACAGTAGGAAGTGCCTCTCGACAAAGTTTTACTTGCAGCGTATTCCATAAAAAGGGAGCATAGTGGGAGAATGCAGTTTTACCAAGCTCTGACTGCATCAAAGGAACATTTAAAAGCATCCCATTTGCTGCTCGTCTGGTATTAAAAAAGCAAGTATAAAAGGACAGAAGTCTGGAGATATATAAGGGCAGCTTACCTAGCAATGACTTAAGGATAAAAATCAACATGTGTGATTGTCTTCTTTGGTACAGAGAGGACCATCCTAGGGATTGATACAAAGTGCAGTGGTGGGTGCGAGAGCCTGCACCCGTTACAAAACGTATAGCAGTATGGTACGCAGAATCCAGCTTTTTAAGCAGGGAGGAAGGAGCATGCATATAGATCACATCGCCATAGTCTAATACAGACAGAAAGGAACTCTGCACAATTCTCTTCCTGGCTTCAGACGGGAAACATTTCTTTAAACGGAAGAAAAAGCCCAGTTTAGGTCTAAGTTTTCTCAGTAGGTTCCCAATATGAACATCAAAGGCCATCTTTTCATCAATCCATATGCCCAGATATTTGTAGGATGCTACTTTGTCAAGGCATGTCCCTTCCAGTGTCAGAATCGGAGGGACAGCTGTATTAGCTCGAGAGCGAGAGAAGGTCATGTATTTGGTCTTTTTTGCATTAAGGACCAGTCTTAGCCTTAGCAAGGAGTGTTGCAGTGTATTAAAAGCATCCTGTAGAAGCTCTATGGCCTGGGTTAAAGAGGAAGCCACTGTGTAAACAACTGTATCATCGGCGTATAAATGAAACCGTGCTGGGTTTATCCCATTTCCTAGTTCATTTATAAAGATGGAGAATAAGACAGGGGCCAAAATAGAACCTTGTGGAACACCTTTGTTTACAGTAAGAGCAGCTGAGGTATAATCTTCTACTGAGACACACTGAGTTCTTTCAGATAGATAGTTTTTAAACCAGCTCAAAGCCATTTTGCCAAGACCTATGCAGCCAAGCCTATGCAGTAGCAATGCATGATCCACAGAATCAAAAGCTTTAGACAGATCAACAAACAATGCTGCACAGTGTTTTTTCTTGTCTAGTGCTTCAATTATGTCATTTGAGACTAGCATAGCCGCTGAAGTAGTACTATGGCCTGATCTGAAGCCTGACTGAGACTCGTTAAGAATATTATGGTCAGTTAGAAACTTTTTCAGTTGTTCGTTTACAAGAGATTCAAAGACTTTGGCCATTACAGACAGTCTGGAAATAGGGCGATAATTATTTAGGTCAGAGGGGTCTCCGCCCTTTAACAAGGGGAGAACCATGGCCGACTTCCAGGAGCTAGGCAATTAACCAGCACAAAGACTGAGATTCAAAATAGAGGTTATGGGTTCTGCAATCAGACCTGCAGCAACTTTGAAGAAGAACGGCTCTATCTTGTCTGGGCCTGAAGATTTCTTTACATCTAGGCTCATTAAAGCTTTGTGAACCTGAGAGGTCAAGATGGGGGCAAAGGTGAACAGTTGATCAGGGTCAAGTGGCGGAGGACCTGGCTCTCCTTCTGCAGCAATCATCCCTGAGTTGCTAGAATCAAAGATTGAGCCAGCAGAAATAAAATAATTATTAAAGCTGTCTGCAATATCCATTTTGCCCTTGATTTCACTCTGATTTACCCTTAAGAGATCAGGAAGGCTGTTTGGAGTGATAGAACCTGAGGAGGATTTAACAAGTTTCCAAAACTTTGCAGGGTTATTCAAATTGTCATGTATTGCATTAAGATAGTAGGCACATTTAGAGTCTTTAATCAGCTTAGTGCATTTGTTTCTTAATGTCCTATACAGATTCCAATCTAATGGAATATTCGATTTCTTTGCTTTAGCCCAGGCAGTGTCTCTCTGTCGAATGAGAGAGGATATAGAATCATTAAACCAGGGGTTGTCTTTACCGCTTATCCTAGATGTCCTAAAAGGAGCATGCTTGTCACATATAGCCAAGAAGGTGGATTTAAAATAATTCCATGCTAACTCAACATCAGTCATAAGTGAAACAATGTGTAAATCACTATTAAAAACATCATGTAGAAACGCCTGCTCATCGAAATGTTTGAATCGCCTCTTGTGAATGAGACGTGGCTTTCCTTTAGGGATCTTACAGGTTCTCACACAAGCAATTGCGCAGTGGTCGCTTATATCATTACAAAACGTGCCTACTGCGGAGAAACGGTGAGGTGCGTTTGTAAGAATAACATCAATCAAAGTGGACTTCTCTAAATCTTTTTGGTTTAACCGAGTTGGCGAGTTAACTAGTTGCACCAAACAGAGAGAGTCACAAGTGTCCTTGAAAGAGTTTTGTAAATCCGTTTGCCAGTCCCAGTTTAGGTCTCCGAGTAAAACCATCTCGGATTTAGTCCAGTTATGGAGAAGATTGGAGAGTATATTCGTGGCTTCGCTTGAGGCAGCGGGCGGGCGGTAGCATCCGACCACTATAATGTCTGAACCACTTGGGAGCGATAGTTTAATTACAGAGAGTTCAAAGCATTTTGGTTTTGTTAGGGATTCGATGCAGGTGCAGTCTAAATGGTTTTTAACATAAATCGCAACCCCGCCCCCTTTTCCCACACGGTCTGTTCTAAAGACATTGTAATCTTTTATATTTATCATATCATTTGTAATCGACTTTTTGAGCCACGTCTCAGAAAGGACAATGATATCAGAGTCAGTCGAATCGGCCCATATTCTGATGGAGTCCATCTTATTAATCATGCTGCGAACATTAAGGTGAAAAAGACGTAATCCGTCTTTCGTTCTAAACTCCTCTGGCGTTTGCAGCTGAGACAGTTCTGGGCCTGGATTTGGTTTCACGTTACCCGACATCAGGAGTAGGAGAATTAGAAGCCAGGTCCTCCTCGCTGGGCTGGTCGGCTTGCCGTCGCAAGTGCGCGCTGCATAGGGGGAAAGTCTCCCATTTCCCTGGGCCCATAGACAGCGTAGTCCTCGCGGCAGAACCCCGGGTAGATGAGACGTCCATGAGAGAAGGTCCTCCGCGAGCAGCGGGGTTGTCATCATGGCAAAAACTCTTACTGGATCCGGGGAAGCCATGGTGCCTGGGGTAGGCCACACATCAAGCGCAGGTGTGTCTTGTGGGTGTTCAGCGTCGGGAGCGACACCGGTCCCGGAGATCCCCAGCACCAGGTAGCCGACCAGGTAGAGTAGCAGGGGAGGTAGCCACATCATCACGTAATTCAGGGTTCAGAGTCTTTTCTTTTTTTTGGGTGTCGTCAGCGTAGCAGTGGTATGAAAAACCATGCGGGCTAATGACTGATCCGAGCGAGTTTGTGTACAAGGAGAAGAGGAGGGGACCAAGAACAGAGCCCTGAGGGACCCCTGTAGTTAATTGACAAGGGTCGGACTCGGACCCTCTCCAAGTAACCCTGTAGGTGCGGTCTTTGAGGTATGAGGTGAGGAGGGAAAGTGCAGAGCCTGAAACTCCAAGTGCTTGGAGAGTGCGAAGGAGGATCTGATGATTCACCGTGTCGAATGCAGCAGACAGGTCCAAAAGGATGATGACAGAAGAGAGGGAGGCTGCTTTAGCAGTATGCAGTTCCTCAGTGACAGCAAGGAGGGCAGTTTCTGTGGAGTGACCTGCCTTGAAACCAGACTGGTGCGGATCCAGAAGGTTGTTCTGATTGAGATAACAGGAGAGTTGTTTAAAGACAGCGCGTTCAAGTGTTTTAGACAGGAACGGGAGGAGAGAGACAGGCCTGTAGTTTATAACATCTGACGGGTTGAGAGTGGGTTTCTTTAGAAGAGGGTTTACTCTTGCCTCCTTGAGACTGTTTGGAAAGTGACCAGAAGTTAGAGAAGTGTTGATGAAATGGGTGAGAAACGGTAGAATATCAGGAGCGATAGTCTGAAGGAGGTTTGAAGGGATAGGGTCCAGAGGACAGGTGGTAGGGCGGGCAGAGGTAATGAGGGTAAGAACCTCACTTGGAGAGAGAGGGGAAAAGGCAACCTGATCTCACCAGAATGCGTGACTCCACCACGACTCCTTAACACCACATTGCGTGGTGGAGTCACGCATTCCGTTACATTTACGTGTCGGCACCACGCAAAAAAAAACAATGTAAAGTGAATGAGGCTCTTTTGTCGTGGTGCACACACGCATTTCTACAACGTCCCGCAGTGAGCTTTTATTCTATAAAACGTTTTTAAAATCTACTTTATAGCTTGTAGTAACTCACGGGAGGCTTCTTTTATTTTATTTGTATTCATAATCATTTTTATTTTTCGTCAGAATGTAAAAATTACATTAGTTACGAATTGTTGTTCTCAAAAAACAGTGCATTGTGTGTAATGCAACTGTGATTTTTATTAAATTAGTTAGTTTTTAAGGAAGGCCAGAGCTTCAGCTGTGTCAAATAGATTGTTCCCTTTAGTTAACGTTATTTAAAAGATAATGATCATGTCCCCTTTATTGTATTACGAGCGTCCATTCCCATTGGATAACGGAGAATTTTACACCCGGAAGTAAGTATCTCCTTACTGTCGATTGATTTTACAGTGATATCTGCACTACTCATCAACTCAAAAACACCTAATTATCCTTGTTAATTACACAACATTGATTGGTTTAAATTGTGTACAATGCTTTTGTATTTTTCCCCTTCGATTCGGAGAAACGAATATTTTTTCGGAGTTTTTGAATGGCAGAAGACACTACACTACCCAGAATCCTCAGCTATCGTTTGGGACTACACAATGTGCTTAGCTTGACAAACCCCGTGATCAGTCCTCAAGCTCTGTGATTGGATGTTGGAGTGGCAGTGCGCGAAGTTTACACGGAGTGTCAAAAAGCACCTTGAAATGGAATGAAACCCATCGACGGCACACTATTCAAAACAGGAATCGAACGTGTCCTATCCCCCCCCCCTTAGGTCGCAGGCTCCTCCAACAGTGCAACACAATAAAACAGATACACAGAAAAAATAGTGAAATAGTGCAATAAGAGTCTATATACAAGATTGATTGGAATCTTTTTTAATTTTTATTTAACCTTTATTTAACCAGATAAAAGCATTGAGATACAATCTCATTTTCAATGCTGACCTGGCCAAGAAGTCAGCAACGTTACACATAACACATAACACACACATATAAAAGAGAACATAACTAAGAAAACAAAAGACAAAAAAGCAGTCACTGTATTGTGAATATGATATATTAGATCAATAATTTCTAAGTAGCAGCCAGATGAATGTTATGGATGTTGTTTCTAAGTTCAGGTGTTTAATAGTCTTCTGGCCTGTGGGATGAAGCTGTCCCTGAGTCTGGAGGTTTTAGTCCGGATGCTGCAGTACCGCCTGCCAGACGGCAGTAGACATAAACAGTTTGTGGCTGGGGTGATGGGGGTCTTTTATCATCCTGAGGGCTTTCTTTAAGGTTAACGTGGTGTTTTTACTCCACTACATTTATTTTAGTTACTTTACAGATTTGGATTAATGATGTGAAATATAAACAACCCTTAAATCAGACTTTAGTTACACCTGAGTAAAATTCAGTGAAGGTGATTGTCAAGTGCCAACAATCAGGAGAGATATTTGATAGTTGGTGCTTGAGAAGACTAAACATTTATCTGCAGATCTCTATAAAGCATATTCATTACTCGTTATTCTCTAATCGTTCATTAAAGACTATATAATTGATATTTTGCACATCCCTTTCAAGATTTCAAGATTTTCTAAGGTTTATTGACATATCATATACACAACTACGGTGTAGTTATGCAATGAATGAAAAACTTGGGTCACAGGTTCCTCAACAGTGCATTAAGACATCTATCAATATGTGTGTATACCTCCACCATTAAACTGTCATATTCTGTACATGTATTATTCTATCTAACATCTTATAAGAGTATAATAAATATGTATAATATCGGTTAAAATAAGTGCTTCAACATAGTTAACATTGCAGGAAAGTTGATTGTCAAGTTCCAAAACAAACCATGCAATATATTAGACGTTAAGTACTTTGTCAGGCTTAATATGTATCTGTAGATAGATACCCCCAAAGCTTTTTTCTTATTTAAAAGAAGACCTTAGCCTAAAGTATTCTTTAATGTTTAAATAAAGCCTTATTAGTTTGTCTGTTTTGCACATCCTCCTATCAGGCACTAAACTGTTTTATTGTAGATATTATTTACAGTATCTTCTTGATATTTTCTATTCTATATTTATATCATTGACCTTCTACTTTCCCACTATTTTGTATGTACTCTTAATATTTAAATGTTTTCATCAAATATAACACATTCAAAAGTGCTTTACAAAAATGAAAGACATTAAGAAAAAGGCATTTTAAACGGTCATTAAAAAGCAACATAATCTACCTGAATTGCAATTACTCCAAACGTGTAATAACGTGCTTTAACCAGTAGGAGGTGCGGGTTAAAAAAACTGTCAAGTTTAAAGTGTTAACAAAATAAAATATACTGCTGTTTCTGGTTTAGTTTACGACGGATACATTTTGTTATTGTTTTGATATTTGTAACACAAAAGCGATGGAAAAACCCCACAGCAACACAGAAAATATGGTCTTAACAGTCTGACCCAGCGGTCTAGTAATTAATAAAAAACAATAATATCAAAACAGATTATTACTAATAACTTTATTGTGAAATTAAAACAGAACGGTAAAAGAATAGTTTCCGGTCTATTCTGATGCCCGATCTCTGTAGTGTAGATAAATAAAGAACTACGATAGATGTGTAATATTTAATGCAGCCAAACCATTTATTACAATGCATTCATGTGATGACTTTCAAAGAGTAAAGCAAGCACTGCTGAATAAAGTATGATTTTATCTTTTAGGAAACGGTTTTTTTCATATGGAATGCAGTTGGAGGTCAACCAATCACAGAGCTTGAGGACTGATCAAGGGGTTTGGGTTTGTCAAGCTAAGCACATGGTGTAGTCCCAAACGATAGCTGAGGATTCTGGGTAGTGTAGTGTCTTCTGCCATCCAAAAACTCCGAACAAATATTCGTTTCTCCGAATCGAAGGGGAAAAATACAAAAGCATTGTACACAATTTAAACCAACCAATGTTGTGTAATTAACAAGGATAATCTGGTGTTTTTGAGTTGATGAGTAGTTCAGATATCACTGTAAAATCAATCGACAGTAAGAAGAATACTTACTTCCGGGTGTAAAATTCTCCGTTATCCAATGGGAATGGACGCTCGTAATACAATAAAGGGGACATGATCATTATCTTTTAAATAACGTTAACTAAAGGGAACAATCTATGGACACAGCTGAAGCTCTGGCCTTCCTTAAAAACTAACTAATTTAATAAAAATTACAGTTGTATTACACACAATGCACTGTTTTTTGAGAACAAAAATTCGTAACTAATATAATTTTTACATTCTGACGAAAAATAAAAATGATTATGAATGCAAATAAAATAAAAGAAGCCTCCCGTGAGTTACTACAAGCTATAAAGTAGATTTTAAAAACGTTTTATAGAATAAAAGCTCACTGCGGGACGTTGTAGAAATGCGTGTGTGCACCACGACAAAAGAGCCTCATTCACTTTACATTGGGGTTTTTTTGCGTGGTGCCGACACGTAAATGTAGCAGAATGCGTGACTCCACCACGCAATGCGGTGTTAAGGAGTCGTGGTGGAGTCACGCATTCTGGTGAGATCAGGTTGGGAAAAGGAGGTCAGTGTGTGGGTGAAAGGAGGGTCTGGCGACCCAACGGTGAGTAGAGGTGAGTCAGAAAAAGAAGAGCGAATATCATCAACCTTTTTTTCAAAGTGGTTAACAAAGTCGCTTGACAGAAGGGAGGAGGGGGAAGGGGCTTTGGGGGGGTCCAGGAGGGAGGAGAAGATGGAAAATAGTTTTTTAGGATTGGAATAGGAAGATTGGATCTTATCTTGAAAGAAAGTGCTTTTTGCCTGAGAGATCGAAGCAGAGAAAGAGGAGAGGAGAGCCTGAAAGGTTAGGAGGTCGTCACGGTGTTTGGATTTCCACCATTTCCGCTCTGCTGCCCGAAGGACGGTTCTATTAGCACGCAGTGCATCATTTAGCCAGGGAGCAGGGGGGGACTGACGAGCCTGCCGAGATGTGAGAGGACAGAGAGAGTCCAGAGAGGATGAGAGAGTAGAGAGGAGAGTTTCTGCAGCAGAGTTTGGAGGTAGGAGTTGGAACGAGTCAGAGGAAGGGAGGGCTGAGAGCACCGATGAGGCAAAGGTAGAGGGGGAGAGGGAACAAAGGTTATGGCGGACAGGTGCAGGATGGGAAGAGATTAGTTCGTTATGTTTGGAAAGGGGTAGAGAGAATGAAATGAAGAAGTGTGGAGCGGGTTTACAGAGAGGTTAGAAGTAGTGCAGTTCCTTGAGAATATGAGATCAAGGACATTGCCAGCATTATGAGGTGGTGGGGACGGAGACAGTGAGAAAGCAAAGGCGGTTAACAGAGATGTTAGTTCGTCTATCTTCCCCGTCTGGAGGTTGAAGTCTCCGAGAAGTACAGCGGGAGGACCAGTTTCAGGGATGTGTGAGAGGAGATGATCTAATTCCTCCAAGAAGTCCCCCAAGGCGCCTGGTGGACGGTAGAGAACAACAATGGTTAACTGTATAGGATGGGTTACTGTGACGGCATGGAATTCAAAGGTGGAAGGAGTGAAGTTAGGTAGCTTGAAGAGGGAAAAGCTCCATTTGGGAGAGAGCAGGAGACCAGTGCCACCTCCTCTGCCAGTGGGTCTAGGTGTATCACCTGTATCTCCTGTATCACCTGCATCACCTGTATCTCCTGCATCACCTGTATCACCTGTATCAGCTGTATCACCTGTATCACCTGCATCACCTGTATCTCCTGCATCACCTGTATCACCTGTATCTCCTGTATCACCTGTATCACCTGTATCACCTTGTTACGTGCCAGGCAGGCTGTACTGGTGTGGGTTTCCTTCCCTCCTGTGTTTCTCTCTTCTCCCTGTCTTCTGCACAGCTAATCAGCAGCTGATCGGTATCTGCCTGTGCACCTGAGTCTGATGGATGATTGGATCCTCTCCCCCTCAGCTGGCCTATCAGCAGCCAGGGCCGACCATAAAGGAGGCACCCAGGAAGTCTTCTCACTCTCTCACTCTGGGCCTGTTGCTGATTGAGGAACCTGCAATAGACTGCAGTGTTTAGCAACTAATTCACTTTGTATTGTCCGACCTTTTTGAAAGTGTGTGTGTTGAGAGGTGGAGGAGTTAGGTAAGTCTGGGGTACCCTGTACATTTCTCACCACGTAGCTAACTAATGTTTAGACACACTAGGTTTGCGGATTGTTGCCACCCCTGTATATTGTTTTGTCAACTTCTTTGTAGTTTAGTTAGTGAGGGTTTTTGTTTGAGTTTTGGTTTCAAAGGATAGATGTAGAGATAGGCCTGGTTTTGTTATTCTTGTTTCTTTTGTTTGGCGCAATCCTTTGACTCCTCCTCCTCCTCACCAACTAAGGTTTCAGTTATATGTCTGTTCGGTTCTGGGTTTACAAAATAAACCTTTTGTAAACTGTTACGCTGACTCCCTCATTAATTATTGGTTGTATGTTATTGTCTCCAGGTCCCCTAGACCTTAGTGGGGACGTAACACACCTGCATCACCTGCATCTCCTGTATCACCTGTATCACCTGCATCTCCTCTATCACCTGTATCACCTGTATCACCTGCATCAGCTGTATCATCTGTATCTCCTGTATCGCCTGTATCAGCTTTATCTCCTGTATCAGCTGTATCACTTGTATCGCCTGCATTCAACAGGGCTACAGGCCATGCTTTGACCCTTTGCTCCCATGCCACACTACAGGGAAACTGCAGCTTGCCAATTGTCCAGTAGTTTTTTAGGTTTATGTGGAGTCTTCAGTTTGGCCATTTGAATTATATTACGGTGACTTTTGTACAGAGGTTGAAAAAGTACTCAGATATTGTACTTAAGTAAAAGCAGAAGTACCAGAGTGTAGGAATACTCTGTTACAAGTAAAAGACCCGCATTCATAATGTTGCTCGAGTAAAAGCACCCCTGTCAACTCTTGCGACACATAAGTTACAAAACACCTTTGCCAGGGGCAGCCCTTAAAGTACCAAAAGGAAAAGTAGTCAGTGTAGGGCAGTTGCAATGGGTCTGTAATGCGTTGTAGTGACAGCTTAAACTCAGATCTCTTATTGCTCTCGAGTAAAAACGGTTTCTGAGTCTGTTTGTTCGACTTGTGATGGACCTATAACGTCTGTACGTACATAGAAAGCTAACCTGCAGGATTGTCGTCTTTTAATTTGTTTTTTCATGGTTGAATACACTTACTGTAAGCAAAGGTGGCAGAACTACTCAGATATTGTACTTGAGTAAAAGTAGAAGTGTAGGAATACTCTAAAAGTCCTGCATTCAAAATGTTACTAAATTAAAAGTAGAAAAGTATTATCATCAAAATCTAGTTAAACTAGCGACAGTAAAAGTAGTCATTGTGCAGATTGGTCCATTTCAGAATAATATATATGATATGTTTTATAATGATTGATCATGAAAGTGTTCTCAAAGCTGGTAAAGGTGCAGCTAGTTTGAATGACTTTGAATACTGCAGGGTAGCTTGTGGATTTACTCCAGGTGGAACTAAAGTCTGATTTAACACTTGATTATATTTTACATCATTCATCCACATTAGTAAAGTAACTAAAGGTAATAAATAAATGCGGCGGAGTACTATTACACTGAATACTAGTTGTACAAAGTAGCAAAACATAGGAATACTCAAGAAAAGTACAAATTCTTCAAAAGTGTACTTTAGTACAGAACATCCAGCAGTGATGTGAGGGAGACTCTGGAGGCCAGCCGGTGGACAGCAGCACTTTAAAGAGATGAAAAATGTGATTTAATATTAATTAGCCCATACTGATGGTACTCTAACAACCCTGCGAGTAAAATGGAAATGATCTCTTGAAATCCTTTTTTTAATACCCTTTTTCTCAGTTTCATTTTTTTCTTGATATGCATTAACATAAGGAAGGAGCCACGTGGCACCACAGACATCAATTATTAATTGCAGGTTTTTTACGGAGTTCCTGTGAATATTAAAGACGGTGGAGCAGCAGACAGACCAGATGTGTTACATGGCTCTCATCGGACAGACCTCTCAGGGATTCACCCCCCCCCCCCCCCCACACACACCTTTGCTGGCAGCTGTAAACTCAGACAGTCTGCTTGATTAGTCATATAAGGCGACTGGATATTATATGTTCATTATTGGTTCTGTTATTAGAAGTGGAGAACATTTGTTTACTGGTTCTCCAGGTTGTTGAAGGGGCGCAGAGGCATGACAGGGGGGGGCTCGATGTCAGGGTGCGTGGAAAGGATCGCGGAAAAAGGTTGGACCCAAATGCAGACGCGAGAACATGGAAGAAGACCGGAGAGAAAAACATGTGACGTGACAGGAGGACAAACAAACAATGAACCACAGGGGAACACAGGAAGAGACAAGACTAAATACAGGGAGGGGTAATCACGAGACGAGAAACAGCCGGGCAGGGGAGGAAGAAACACAAGGGCAACAGGTGAACACAATTAGACAATCAGACACACCAGGGAAACTAACGACAGGGAGGAAAAACACAGGGAGAAGGACCAGACAAGAAACAAGGAGGAAAACATGAAACAGGGAGAACAGAACAGCAAAATAAACCCAAACCTAGACCTAGTTATGTAACTAAAACCGTGACATAACATACAAATCGTGACAGAACCCCCCCCCCCCCCCCCCTCAAGGGACGGATTCTAGACGTCCCTAAACACACAAACAAAGTCCAAACTTCGAAAAGGGTGGGTAGAGGGGCTCCGGAGGACGGGTGGAGGGCGGACGGCCCGGGGGCAAGGCAGAATCCATGGAGGGGGTCTCGGGCGGATGGCCCGGGGGCAAGGCAGAGTTCGAGGAGGGGGTCTCGGGCGGATGGCCCGGAGGCAAGGCAGAGTTCGAAAAGTCAGGGGGCCGGGCTCAAGGGCGAAGACCACGGCTGGGGAACTCAGGAGGCCGGGCACAAGGTCGGGCAAGAAGGCGGGGACGGGATAGCTCCGGAGGACGACGTACGCCGCAATGGGACCCCTCCAGTGTCAGCTGGATCGCCGGAGCACTGGGATCGAAAGCAGGAGCTGGTGGGACCCCTGGTGGAACAGACGTAGACGGAACTCTGGACGGAACATGGGCCGGCGTCAGTGGGACCCCGGACGGAGCAAGAGTTGGTGTCGATGGGATCTTCAACATGACAGGACATGGTGTTGGCAGGAAATCAGGCGGGCCAGGTGTCGGCGGAACCCCCAACAGGACAGGACATGGCGTTGGCAGGAAACCCGGCGGAGCAGGCGTCGGCGGGACCCCAACAGGACAGGACATGGTGTTGGCAGGAAACCCAGCGGAGCACGTGTCGGCGGGACCTCCAACAGGACAGGATATGGGGTTGGAAGGACTCTCAGCGGAACCCCCAACGACACAGGACATAGGGTTGGCGGGACCCCCGGCAGAACAGTAGTCAGTGGGGCCTCCAACGGCACAGTACATAGGGTTGGCAGGACCCCCGGCAGAAGAGCAGTCGGCGGGGCCTCCAACGGCACAGGACATAGGGTTGGCAGGACCCCTGGCAGAAGAGTAGTCGGCGGGACCCCCAACGACCACACAGACTTATGGAGCATTTTTTTATTATCACTGTTCTAGCAAAGTGTTTTCTTTAATTTTTTTGAAAGGAATGCTCACGTTCATATTGATGTATTTTAATAAATGTTAACTTGGCCCATGACATGACTATTTGTGTTGGGGGGGCCCGACCTTTTATTTTCTCCAAAGACAGAAAAAGACAGACAGACAGAAAAAGTTTGAGAACCACTGCTTTAGGCTAAGTAAGTGTTTAGAATGTTGCATGGGGAGCCTGTTATTTTTCCCGTAAAATCACATTTTAAAGAGTGACCCAGTCTGCAGTGAATTCCAAATGGAAACAGAGTGTGACTACTGTAAAGTGACAGTGCAGAGCAGTCCATGACTTGTGCATCTGCTACATGCTGGCCTGATTCCTGAGCTGTTTGCTGACCAGCAGCCTCTGAACCAGCCGATCAATTATGTAGCTGAGTGCACGTCAGGTGCAGCTCCTCTACATGTGGCGGGTTCAGATCTGCGCCGTGGCCCTGTCCTGACCTCTGACCAGGTCGTCAGTCATTAACATGTGTAAGAGTCGGGAGGAGCTGATCATTTATTCCGGGAAATTACTCAGACCTACTAATTGACCTAACCAAAGTTATTGAGTCTATGTAAGTTTACTGCTTGGCTCAGATCCACCAACGTCAGCAAGATCTCACATCTATTAACTCCCCGAAGAACCAGGTTCAATTAACTGCTGTTTCAATTCAGACAACTCTCTTAAATCTGTTTAAGCGATCCCGAAGGATTTTGATATCAGTAAATGAGGTGTGGCCCTGCCTAAGTGTGAGTGTGGCAGGGTGCAATCTTACCTTTGAAGCAGGAGAGGAGAGCGCAGATGTCTTTTAAGTTGTCCCAATCCAAAAGGTGGGATCAGTTTATTTAAAGAAAAATAGGTCCAAACTTATACAAGTTCTAACCGCAGCTCTTTGTCAAGTCCTACCTATAAGTTTCAAAGTAATTGGACAGGTACTGAGCAGTGCTCCTACGGCTGACTTCACTAATAACTAGCCACCAAACCTGTGCATTAGGGACCACAGGGGCCTCCCAATTTGGCTAGGGGAAGAATAACCTACTTTAGCTTCTTTAAAGGAAGGCTCCAGTCATTAGATAGTTAATCAAAACTTCAGTATTTAATGAAACATTATGTTTAAACCATACCCTGAAGAAATCAGCGATATTCCCCGGTAAATAATGATTTTATAGCTCTTTTTTATCAAAACCTGTATATTCCGTCAGGCAGCTGCCATTTTGGCCATTTTCAGTAGTCACATGATCCGAAAAACTAGGTCGTGACGTCATCTATGCGTTCACTTTGTAAACACACAACGAAAACATGGCGGAGTATTTGAGTTCGGACTCGTCAGCCGAGGAAGAAGTTTAGAAAAATAAAGTTCAGGCGGACTTACTTTGAATTATCACTATAGGTATTCATTCAATCCAAATACAACTGTAAAAAAAAAAAAAACATACCCTGTTATCCTCTTAGGCCCCACGGACCCGGTTCCGGGGCCGAAATCGCGTCATTTGCAGGAAACAACCTCTAAGGAACCTTAATATTTAATAAACTATGAATATTTTTATATCCATATAACGGGAAAAAAACTAATTTAACTGATCTTTTTCATTTTTTTCTTCAAAAAAAACACACAATACTAACAGTGAGCCTCTGAATTAGCCCCGAGCGAAAAATGATAACCTATTACTGCACCAAGAATCACTCCTAGCTCCCTTATTACTTATCCTAGCTGCACATCCAACACATGATATGATATGATCGTAAAGACACAGAATCTAACGGTGCCCACCTCAACACTGAAATATACAAACTCGCGACGTTATCAACAAAAACGTACATCAAAACAAGTGGCGCTAGGTACTAACATGCGCTAGGCTAACATGGCTTACCTTGGTCTTTGTCTGGTCTAAACTGGTCTTCAATGGCATTACAACGATAAACACGATGATGTAGTTAATCCATAGGTTAATATCCAATGGGGCTGTGTCCCCTTTGAAATGTTCTGATAATCTATAAGCAATAAAACTGCAATTCCGTTATCTGCTGTCCGCTCTGTGCTCCGTGCGCTCTGGGTCCTGCAATTCCTACTTCCTTACGTAGTAAACAATAAGTAAAGTCTGCTGAGTAATGTGCTTACGCTGGCTGGCATTGGCAGTGCACTGCATCCCCATTAAGTAATGGTTGATTAATAAATCCCATTTTATGTTTCATCATACTCTCAGAGTAGTCATCCGGAAACTTGAAATGTTCGCTGCATACATGCGCCTGTGGATCTTTCGGTTCGGGCCGAGCACATTTCGCTAGCCACTGCCTCTGAACGTACTTCCTACGCTTACCCGTTGGCAATAGATGGAACCGAGCATTCCGTGGATTGTTCCTATCCGAATTGTGGCAATGTTTCGCGATACAATGAGGCATATTTCAATAGAATTGTGAGAGTAACTAGAGTAAACAACATGAACAAAGCACATACGTCAATTTGTCCTCTACACCAAACGCATAGTTCACGTCACTTCCGGTAAAATAAGTCATGTGACTCGTCACAATGGCGCCGCCCACAGGGTTAATGTTATTTCGGTAATTAATCAGCTTAAAATCACTGATAATGTCATCGGATTAAAAAAAAAAGAAAAGACTGGCAGAGACTGGTCTGTTTTATCGGATGATAATTATTTAAAAATGCGTGTCATGAGGATTGCCTCCCTTTAACAGACAGCAATATCCGATATAATATAACCCTCAGTCCGGTGTAATAGTATCAACTTAAATTACTACACTTTTAGGTTTAAATATATATTCTAGGATTTGGGTAGGTATTTTAAGGATTTTCATTATGGGTTTACAAGAATATGATTGATCATATTTGATTTATAATTAACTTTCGTTTTAAGTATTCACTTGATATGGAGATCTCAACACATGCTGAAGCTATAGTTACTTTTTGTACTGACTCCTGGTCATGCAAACTATATTAATTTGAGGCTTTAGTAATCTGATAGTTTAGGCCAGGGATCGGCAACCCCTGGCATGCGTGCCAGCATTGGCACACGGCACCGTAACCAGTGGCACACTAGGAATAAGTGGAATAAGTGTGCAAAAATATTTAAATTATATTTTCGGATCCTGAACGAGACCGCCGCCAGAGCGCTTCTCCCCGTTACCTGCAGAAGGAAGCCCCGCTCTCTTTAACTCCAGGTGACTTTCTGCCGCTTTCCTCCGTGGTGCAGTGCAGATCGTTTCACCATAGGAAAGCACTTCACAAATTGCAGTACCCATAAGGAGCTGTACAAATGCCGCAGTTTTTGCGTGGCTGTGTATTTAGTTGAAAGCCCAGTGGCGATCTGCTCATCTCTCATTGAAATAATATGCTACAAAGGGGCGGACTGGCCATCTGTGTGTTGAACTTTCCTGTCGGCTCCCAGACCGTAGTGGAGGAAACGGGGATGACTCTCTTCGTCTCCCAGGGCAGAAGCAACAAGCTTCAGGTTCAATAACCCACTTTAGCTTAAATGACTGGAGAGAGGCGAGCTCTTCTTGGGAGGCCGTTGCATTTTAGCTGTTCTTCTGTTTCACAAAATACATCACAGACCTCTGTTTTTCTGCTTCCTCGTTTCACTTCCAGAAACACACACACGTTCTCTCACTGTCGCTCTACCATCCACACACACATGCACAAGCCACGCCCCTCTCTCTCTCTCTCTCTTAAAGGGACAGCGATCTCATCTCACTCTGCATGACCCTAATATCATAACATGTGTGTTCTGGAGAATCACAGAACGGACGATCGTCCTTATTAGGGCCCGAGCACGAGAGTGCTAGGACCCAACGGCGTCCTAGCACGAAGTGCAAGGATACCTATTGTTATTCGTGGTATTATTAGGGCCCGAGCACGACAGTGCTAGGACCCAACGGCGTCCTAGCACGAAGTGCAAGGATACCTATTGTTATTCGTGGTATTATTATTATTATTCCATATTTCAATGCTTATTTTCAGGCCTTTAGGATGCTGAGAAAGTTGTATAATTTTGCACAGATTCCAGAATCGGTGAAAAATTTGATATTCTGGAGTCAATGTGTTCAAATTGTCCAACATGCTCTCTAGCGCCACCTATGGCCATTTCCGTTTTTGGAAAGATGTACAAAGTCGCACCGTAACTCCAAATGACCTGAAATTTTTCACACTTACTCGGGTGGACCTGCTCTACATATAAGGTCCAAGTACCCGTAAGCTCCGCCTACTTTATTTTTTTTTAAATTAGCATTATTTGAAAAACAGTTAAATATTCACTTAAATTTCAAATTTTGGTTTTCCAACACCAAACTCAGTATACAGTATCGCCGGAGGGTCAGACACATTATCGTAGGAAATGAACATGTTCAGTTGATAAATGTGGTCGTCATTACTCTAAATGTCTTCGCAAAAAGGCGGGGCTTAGATAGAAATGCTCATAACTCATCAACAATGTACCAAAAAAACACACATTTTGGTGGTAAGGTTCAGTCTGTATTGGGGAAGAAGCACAAAAAGTAATTTCCATTTTGGACTATAGGGGGCGCCAAAAACATGACAAATGTCTAACTCATGAACTGATGGACGAAATATTTTTCTTTTTTTGTAGACATACTCTGGGGATGAGTATGGACTTATATTTAAAGTGTCACAACGAATGACAAATGTGGGCGTGGCCTGTACTTTTTTTTTTATGACGATGAGCTAAAATGGTTTTCGTTACGCAAAAATTGGTACACGAGTCACAGCCCACGACCTTTTCCATAATGTAAAAAAAAAACTTACATTTTCTAAAAAACTGCTCTCTAGCGCCCCCTATTGTGTGGTAGTCGCATATAGTTTCTCAGAACTTCACGAATGTTGGCACAGATATTCCTCATGGAATTGCGGACATATTTGTACATACATTCCATTAGCCCCGCCCCCCAAAAAGTCGGCCATTTTGAAATATGTGCGTTTTTTATGCATTTTAAGCACATTCGTGCGGATTCCTCCTAGGGGAATGATCGGAAAAATTCCAATCCAGGACACGTTCAGCCCCTATCCAATATGATACTTAATGGAGAAGAACATTTTTGATAGCTCAATCGTGGAGGTCGTAAGCTAACAGCGAATACACCATTGTTGACGATTTACATGTCGCAAATTACTCCAAATTACTCGGATATAGTTAATCCGATATTCACGAAACGCTGTATACATATTGCTATTATGATTGCACACATATTTCAAATTGCCTTCCATTAGCCCCGCCCCCCAGAAAGTCGGCCATCTTTTAAAATGTGCGGTTTTCAGCCATTTTACGCACGTTCTTGCGAACTCCTCCTAGGGGAATGATCGGAAAAAATCCAATCCAGGACAAGTTCAGCCCATTTCCAATGTGATGCTAAATTGCGAAGGAATAGTCGATCGTTCAAACGACGACTTCGTAAGCGAACGGAGAACTTTCCATTTTTGACGATTTACATGTCCCAAATTACTCCAAATACTCGCGTATACTTTTTCCAATATTCAGGAAACGCTGTATACATATTACTATTATGATTGCACACATATTTCAAATTGCCTTCCATTAGCCCCGCCCCCCAGAAAGTCGGCCATTTTGAAAAATGTGCGTTTTTCAGCCATTTTACGCACGTTCTTGCAAACTCCTCCTAGGGGAATGATCAGAAAAATTCCAATGCAGGACAGGTTTAGCCCCTATCCAATAGAATACTTAATTCAGGAGCACATTTTTGAAAAATTACTCGTGGAGGTCGTAGGCTAACAGCGAATACACCATTTTTGACTATTCACATGGCGCAAATTGCTCCAAACTGGTCGCATATAGTTTTTCCGATATTCACGAAACGCTGTATACATATTGCTATTATGATTGCACACATATTTCTAATTGCCTTCCATTAGCCCCGCCCACCAGAAAGTCGGCCATTTTGAAAATTGGCCATTTTTCATGCTTTTTAAGGACATTTCTGTAAACTCCTCCTAGGGGAATGATCGGAAAAATTCCAATCCAGGACAACTTCAGCGCATATCCAATGTCATGCTACATTGAGAAGGAATAGTCTTTCGCTCAAACGGGGAGCTCGTAGGCTAACGGAGAATGTACCATTTTTGACCCATTATATGTCAGATAAGCTACTGAGCCCTGCCTGTCTGCCTGGCACATCAACTCTCACACACACACACACACACACACACACACACACACACACACACACACACCCTCGCTAACCCTAACCCTAACCCTAACCCTAACCCTAACCCTAATGTTTATTTGTAGATATCTCCTAAAGCCTACAAATAAAGTGTGACATGTAGGCCTGTTACATTTGTTATTGAGCGATATATATTATACACACTGTTCTGCTTTCTGCACTGACCTCAGCAGCTGTTCTCACTGTAACATCACCTAACATCCAGGGCACATGTGATTAGTGAGTAAACAAACGGTAAAGGGCAGAAAGTCTGATGCACATTTGATCATCTCAAATAACTTATAATCACAACGGGAACAGTTTGCAGAGCTGTACTTCGTTTGACAGAAGTCCAGACATGCGTCACGCCTCTTTTAAACATCACTGTTGGCTGAAATCGTCTCAGGAGAATACTTCAGTGTACCCTCGGTTATAGCTCCTCCAGAGACACTCCTCTCTCCTCTAAATCAGTGTATCCTCGGTTACGGCTCCTCCAGACAGCCTCCTCGATAATCGATCCTCGACGACCCTTTACAGAAATTTGTTTTCCTTCGACATCCGTTTCCGGGTCGCTGCCGGAGGACCTGGGAGTCTGGGACGCGAAAATTAGAGAAATGACAAACGGCTCATTTCCCAGGACTCGCGCACGTCTGCTTGACGCCGGGACGACCTGCCGCCCTCCCCGACAGGCGCACGGACGCGAGGGCCCGCTCATCACTGCGCGCACAAGTGCGACCGCAGTTTTAATTAGGGCCCGAGCACGACAGTGCTAGGACCCAACGGCGTCCTAGCACGAAGTGCAAGGATACCTATTGTTATTCGTGGTATTATTATTATTATTCCATATTTCAATGCTTATTTTCAGGCCTTTAGGATGCTGAGAAAGTTGTATAATTTTGCACACATTCCAGAATCGGTGAAAAATTTGATATTCTGGAGTCAATGTGTTCAAATTCTCCAACATGCTCTCTAGCGCCACCTATGGCCATTTCCGTTTTTGGAAAGATGTACAAAGTCGCACCGTAACTCCAAATGACCTGAAATTTTTCACACTTACTCGGGTGGACCTGCTCTACATATAAGGTCCAGGTACCCGTAAGCTCCGCCTACTTTATTTTTTTTTAAATTAGCATAATTTGAAAAACAGTTAAATATTCACTTAAATTTCAAATTTTGGTTTTTCAACACCAAACTCAGTATACAGTATCGCCGGAGGGTCAGACACATTATCGTAGGAAATGAGCATGTTCAGTTGATAAATGTGGTCGTCATTACTCTAAATGTCTTCGCAAAAAGGCGGGGCTTAGATAGAAATGCTCATAACTCATCAACAATGTACCAAAAAAACACACATTTTGGTGGTAAGGTTCAGTCTGTATTGGGGAAGAAGCACAAAAAGTAATTTCCATTTTGGACTATAGGGGGCGCCAAAAACATGACAAATGTCTAACTCATGAACTGATGGACGAAATATTTTTCTTTTTTTGTAGACATACTCTGGGGATGAGTATGGACTTATATTCAAAGTGTCACAACGAATGACAAATGTGGGCGTGGCCTGTACTTTTTTTTTTATGACGATGAGCTAAAATGGTTTTCGTTACGCAAAAATTGGTACACGAGTCACAGCCCACGACCTTTTCCATAATCTAAAAAAAAAACGTACATTTTCAAAAAAACTGCTCACTAGCGCCCCCTATTGTGTGGTAGTCGCATATAGTTTCTCAGAACTTCACGAATGTTGGCACAGACATTCCTCATGGAATTGCGGACATATTTGTATATACATTCCATTAGCCCCGCCCCCCAAAAAGTCGGCCATTTTGAAAAATGTGCGTTTTTTATGCATTTTAAGCACATTCGTGCCGATTCCTCCTAGGGGAATGATCGGAAAAATTCAAATCCAGGACACGTTCAGCCCCTATCCAATATGATACTTAATTGAGAAGAATATTTTTGATAGCTCAATCGTGGAGGTCGTAAGCTAACAGCGAATACACCATTGTTGACGATTTACATGTCGCAAATTACTCCAAATTACTCGGATATAGTTAATCCGATATTCACGAAACGCTGTATACATATTGCTATTATGATTGCACACATATTTCAAAATCTCTTCCATTAGCCCCGCCCCCCAGAAAGTCGGCCATCTTTTAAAATGTGCGGTTTTCAGCCATTTTACGCACGTTCTTGCGAACTCCTCCTAGGGGAATGATCGGAAAAAATCCAATCCAGGACAAGTTCAGCCCATTTCCAATGTGATGCTAAATTGCGAAGGAATAGTTGATCGCTCAAACGACGACTTCGTAAGCGAACGGAGAACTTTCCATTTTTGACCATTTACATGTCCCAAATTACTCCAAATACTCGCGTATACTTTTTCCAATATTCAGGAAACGCTGTATACATATTACTATTATGATTGCACACATATTTCAAATTGCCTTCCATTAGCCCCGCCCCCCAGAAAGTCGGCCATTTTGAAAAATGTGCGGTTTTCAGCCATTTTACGCACGTTCTTGCCAACTCCTCCTAGGGGAATGATCGGAAAAATTCCAATGCAGGACAGGTTTAGCCCCTATCCAATATGATACTTAATTGAGGAGCACATCTTTGAAAAATTACTCGTGGAGGTCGTAAGCTAACAGCGAATACACCATTTTTGACGATTTACATGTCACAAATTACTCCAAACTACTCGGATATAGTTATTCCGATATTCACAAAACGCTGTATACATATTGCTATTATGATTGCACACATATTTCAAATTGCCTTCCATTAGCCCCGCCCCCCAGGAAGTCGGCCATTTTGAGAAATGTGCATTTTTCATGCATTTTCAGCACATTCTTGCGAACTCCTCCTTGGGGAATGATCGGAAAAATTCCAATCCAGCACAACTTCAGCGCATATCCAATGTCATGCTACATTGAGAAGGAATAGTCCTTCGCTCAAACGGGGAGCTCGTAGGCTAACGGAGAATGTACCATTTTTTACCAATTATATGTCAGATAAGCTACTGAGCCCTGCCTGTCTGCCTGGCACATCAACTCTCTCACACACACACACACACACACACACACACACACACACACACACACACACACACACACACACACACACACACACACACACACACACACACACACACCACACACACACACACACACACACACACACACACACACACACACACACACACACCCTCGCTAACCCTAACCCTAACCCTAACCCTAATGTTTATTTGTAGATATCTCCTAAAGCCTACAAATAAAGTGTGACATGTAGGCCTGTTACATTTGTTATTTAGCGATATATATTATACACTGTTCTGCTTTCTGCACTGACCTCAGCAGCTGTTCTCACTGTAACATCACCTAACATCCAGGGGACATGTGATTAGTGAGTAAACAAACGGTAAAGGGCAGAAAGTCTGATGCACATTTGATCATCTCAAATAACTTATAATTACAACGGGAACACTTTGCAGAGTTGTGCTTTGTTGACAGAAGTCCAGCCATGCGTCACGCCTCTTTTAAACATCACTGTTGGCTGAAATCGTCTCAGGAGAATACTTCAGTGTACCCTCGGTTATAGCTCCTCCAGAGACACTCCTCTCTCCTCTAAATCAGTGTATCCTCGGTTACGGCTCCTCCAGACAGCCTCCTCGATAATCGATCCTCGACGACCCTTTAGAGAAATTTGTTTTCCTTCGACATCCGTTTCCGGGTCGCTGCCGGAGCACCTGGGAGTCTGGGACGCGAAAATTAGAGAAATGACAAACGGCTCATTTCCCAGGACTCGCGCACGTCTGCTTGACGCCGGGACGACCTGCCGCCCTCCCCGACAGGCGCACGGACGCGAGGGCCCGCTCATCACTGCGCGCACAAGTGCGACCGCAGTTTTAATTATTATTATTATTATTCCATATTTCAATGCTTATTTTCAGGCCTTTAGGATGCTGAAAAAGTTGTATAATTTTGCACGGACACCAGGACCGGTGAAAAATTTGATATTCTGGAGTCACTGGGTTCAATATTCCAACCTGCTCACTAGCGCCACCTATCTAAATCCCATTTCGCACAAAATTAACTAAGTCGCACCGTAACTCAGAATGACCTGAAATTTTGCACACATATCCGGGAATACCTGGTCTACAAATAAGTCCATGGGAACCCTAAGCTCCGCCTACTTTTTTTTTTTTTAATTGGCAAATTTACATAAACAGTTAAATATTCACTTAAATTTCAATTTTCAGTTTTTCAACACCAAACTTCGTATATAGCATCGGTGGAGGGTCAGACAAATTACCCTAGGAGATGAGCATGTTCAAATGATAAATATTTCCGCCATTAATTAAAACGTACACGCAAAAAGGCGGGGCTTATAAAGAAATGCTCATAACTCATCACCAATGTATCCATTCACCACAGATTTTGGTGGAAAGGTTTAATCTGTCTTGGGAAATAGGCACACCAAATAATTTTAATTTAGGACTATAGGGGGCGCCAAAAACACCACAAATTTATAACTCAAGAGCGGATGGACCAATTATTATTATTATTTTTTAGACATACTCTCGGGGTGACTACGAACTCAGATTTAAAGTGTCGCAACAAATACAGAATGTGGGCGTGGCCTATACCATTTAAAAAAATTGCATATACATTTTTTACAAATTGCGATAGCATAAAATGAGCTTCGGACCCAAAACTTGGGACACACGTCAGAGCCCACGACTTTTTCCATAATGTCAAAAAAAAACGTACATTTTCTAAAAAACTGCTCACTAGCGCCCCCTATTGTGTGGTAGTCGCATATAGTTTCTCAGAACTTCACGAATTTTGGCACAGACATTCCTCATGGAATTGCGGATATATTTGTAAATACATTCCATTAGCCCCGCCCCCCAAAAAGTCGCCCATTTTGAAATATGTGCGTTTTTTATGCATTTTAAGCACATTCGTGCCGATTCCTCCTAGGGGAATGATCGGAAAAATTCCAATCCAGCACACGTTCAGCCCCTATCCAATATGATACTTAATTGAGAAGAACATTTTTGATAGCTCAATCGTGGAGGTCGTAAGCTAACAGCGAATACACCATTGTTGACCATTTACATGTCGCAAATTACTCCAAATTACTCGGATATAGTTAATCCGATATTCACGAAACGCTGTATACATATTGCTATTATGATTGCACACATATTTCAAAATCTTTTCCATTAGCCCCGCCCCCCAGAAAGTCTGCCATCTTTTAAAATGTGCGGTTTTCAGCCATTTTACGCACGTTCTTGCGAACTCCTCCTAGGGGAATGATCGGAAAAAATCCAATCCAGAACAAGTTCAGCCCATTTCCAATGTGATGCTAAATTGCGAAGGAATAGTCGATCGCTCAAACGACGACTTCGTAAGCGAACGGAGAACTTTCCATTTTTGACCATTTACATGTCCCAAATTACTCCAAATGACTCCAAACTACTCGCGTATACTTTTTCCCAATATTCAGGAAACGCTGTATACATATTGCTTGTATGATTGCACACATATTTCAAAT
>NW_022990481.1:0-35000 GCF_902827175.1 Gymnodraco acuticeps
TTATCTGATTGGGTGGTTGTCTGATTGGTTGGTTATCTGATTGGTTGGTTATCAGATTATTGGTTGGATATCTGATTGGTTGGTTATCTGATTGATTAATTGGTTAAATAACTGGTCTGTTACCTGATTGGTGGGTTAGTTATCTGATTGGTTAATGATCTGACTGGTTGGTTACCTGGTATTGAAGGAGGGCTGCACCTCGTGGGGGTTCCTGCGGTCGGACCAGAAGAAGAGCAGCCGGTCGAACAGCGGCTCGATGTCGGCCACGAAGGACATCCCCTCCGGAAAGATCCTGAGGATGCCTCCGTGCTCCTGATCAATAACGAAAGAAGAGATCAGAAACACAACGTGGACTGATTCGAAAACATTAGTCATTCAAATATTTTGCATTATTTTAGTTTGTTATTATAGTTTTGGTCAGAGGTCAAGACAGGACTCTGTAATGAGCGGAGGTCCCTGAACGCACCTTGGCGCTCCAGTCCTTGTTGAGGTAGTAGATGCAGGTGATGCAGCGGCCGTCAGAGTTCGGGTTATCAACGTGTTTCACGTAACCTGCCTGCCCCGTTTCCAGGGTAACAGCAGCAACCATCGCCTGGAGAAAAACACACAGAAAACACATTTGATCAGACTTCAGTATTTGACCTGGAACAATATGCAGTTTATTTACATACAGTAGAGTATTTCAGTATGAGACTACAGAATCAGATACTAATACTAAGGAAGCTCAGCGCACAGTTCAACCAGGAAGACCGTCTTTCCTCATTCATTTACTACGTCTATGTTACTACTCTCTCTCCTCTCAATAAGTGATCGGGGTGCCGTCACTTCCCCAGCTTAACCAATCACTTCCTCTATTCTCACAAGCCTATCATAGCGCTCCGCTAACCCTTTTAAATCTGCTCTCCCCCTCTGACAGCTGTCATTTCAGGTGACTCGACGCAACCCCCTCCACCCCTTTTCAGCTCCTGTCCCTCTGAATCCAAGGGTCAAGCTAAGCCCCTCCCCTTCAGACCGACCCCAACTATCCATTCACCACCACCAGGGTCAAGCTAAGCCCCTCCCCTTCAGACCGACCCCAACTATCCATTCACCACCACCAGGGTCAAGCTAAGCCCCTCCCCTTCAGACCGACCCCAACTATCCATTCACCACCACCAGGGTCAAGCTAAGCCACTCCCCTTCAGACCGACCCCAACTATCCATTCACCACCACCAGGGTCAAGCTAAGCCCTCCCCTTCAGACCGACCCCAACTATCCATTCACCACCACCAGGGTCAAGCTAAGCCCCTCCCCTTCAGACCGACCCAACTATCCATTCACCACCACCAGGGTCAAGCTAAGCCCTCCCCTTCAGACCGACCCCAACTATCCATTCACCACCACCAGGGTCAAGCTAAGCCCTCCCCTTCAGACCGACCCCAACTATCCATTCACCACCACCAGGGTCAAGCTAAGCCCTCCCCTTCACCGACCCAACTATCCATTCACCAGCACCAGGGTCAAGCTACGCCCCTCCCCTTCATACCGACCCCAGCTATCCATTCACCAGCACCAGGGTCAAGCTAAGCCACTCCCCTTCAGACCGACCCCAGCTATCCATTCACTAGCACCAGGGTCAAGCTAAGCCACTCCCCTTCAGACCGACCCCAACCATCCATTCACCAGCACCAGGGTCAAGCTAAGCCCCTCCCCTTCAGACCGACCCCAACTATCCATTCACCACCACCAGGGTCAATGCTTAAGCCCCTCCCCTTCAGACCGACCCAACTATCCATGCACCACCACCAGGGTCCTAGACCCCGGGGGGGTTTCATCAGATCGGTTCTCCCCTCCTGAATGATACTCCCGCACAACGGGGCCTAATCGCCAAAAACTCCATTACATTCATTTGTGTATTCCTGGCAATACATATGTATTCTTACATCAACACCGGCTCTGCTGATTGAAATAATAGATTACATTTCTATAGCCTTTCAAGTATAATGTGTGTGTGTGTGTGTTGTGTGTGTTGTGTGTGTGTGTGTGTGTGTGTGTGTGTGTGTGTGTGTGTGTGTGTGTGTGTGTGTGTGTGTGTGTGTGTGTGTGTTGGTTATCTGCAAATATGTATCACGTTCATCAGGTTGTGTGCATACGGCGACAGTTGCACGTACACAAACTGTTCAAAGCATGCATGTTCTTCACGTGTGTGTGTGTGTGTGTGGGTGTGTGTGTGTGTGTGTGTGTGGGTGTGTGTGTGTGTGTGTGTGGGTGTGTGTGTGTGTATGTATGTATGAGAGCATGTTTGTTTGAAGGAAACCGCTGATCAGCTTCCACTCCCTGTTCGGGACTAAAGGTCGCAGCGCTGCAGGGTCAAGCTAAGCCCCTCCCCTTTTATGGCGTGTAGTATGGAGGGGAATTCCTGACAATTTTGTATTTGTTTGTGCTTCCTCTGTTTCTCAAGGGTTGGTCAGTGTATATGTTGGTCAATATTTTTGATACAAGTCAGAGTATAGGATGTCATTAAACACTCACAGTATTTATGGCAAAAAAGTCTTAATATTGTAAGTATTTTGCAAAAAGTCAAGCACAACATGTCGCAAAAAAAGGTCATTTTCTTTTATGGGAAAAGAGTCCTTGTAAAGTTTGTCGTACAACATTTGAAAAGAAAAGTCACAAAAAAGTCATTATACAATCTGGCAAACAATCTAAGTGTACTAAACACGTAATGAAATACATGTAAAAAAGTCAACAAAGTATATCGGAAAAAGTCAATAACTGTCTTAATATGTAATGTTGCAAAAGTCGTTCTACAATATGGCAAAAAGAATATCATACTATGTCGTCAAAAAGTCGGGAAATACATTTTTAAAAAGTCAATAAAAAGTCGTTAAAACGTCGTGAAAAAAGTCCTGAAACAGTTTTTGTATTGTAATTCGAAAGAATGTAGAGAGTAAGTCAAAGTACAGTATGTCGGAAACAAGATGTAGACAAAGTGTGTGTACGGATCTCCTTGAGCACCTTTCTGATTCACCAGCATCACCTGCTATCAACGACCTCTTCAAAACGATCCTCACCTCTGAAGGTCTCACATCATGTCCTCTTCCCTTTCCGTACAATAACCACACGCAATATGTTACCCTCATCCAACACACAGGTCCCTGAACGCATCACCACCTTTAGTTACCTCCCTGACGTCAGCGTTTCCCACCTGATGTCTGGCTTTTGCACGAAACTTTGAATGCAACCTCCTAACAGCTGTTTTCGTGCATGTGAGCGAGTCCAGAGCTGCACGTAGCGTCAATGACGACAAACCCTCAACGCTGATAAAGAGAGTCTGACGTGCTCCAGAAAAAACCACACTGCCACTGAAGCATGGAAACACACACACCATCATCTTCATCATCATCATCATCATCATGGTGCAACAGATGGAATGATACAGCGTGGAGAAAAAAAATCTAAACAAAATGCCTCCGAGATGTTTTGAATTCTACTTTATCTCATCTTCCGAGTAAAGAGGAGGAGGGTGTGTGTGTGTGTGTGTGTGTGTGTGTGTGTGTGTGTGTGTGTGTGTGTGTGTGTGTGTGGCCTAGCATTACTATACTTGTGGGGACCTAGATCTGTTTACACAGTCACGTGTGGGGACAAATTGGAGGTCCCCATGAGGGGTATCATTAATTTTAGGGTGAAGATTTGGTTAGGTTTAGGTTAAGGGTTAGGGTAAGGGTAAGGGTAAGGTTAAGGGTTAGGCATGTGTTGGTTATGGTTAAGGTTAGGATAAGTCTCCAGGAAATGCATGTAAGTCAATGTAATGTCCCTGAAGTGATGTATACATGGTGTGTGTGTGTGTGTGTGTGTGTGTGTGTGTGTGTGTGTGTGTGTGTGTGTGTGTGTGTGTGTGTGTAATGACAGAGCTATGTGTGGAGCATGAGGGAAACTCTCACTGTCATTGTCATCAACACACACACACACACACACACACACACACACACACACACACACACACACACACAATGTTGTCGTCTTGATAATGGATTGTGTGCATATTTCTTATATTAGTTGTATATACTGTATACAGTTATACATGTGCTTGTTTCAACAACCTCATTGATGTATGATCCATTAAACACAAAAGAACATTCCTTGAGTGTAAATAGCTTTTTCTAGCCGTTCCGTTGTGTGACGCTGACCAAAGAGAACTTGAGGAATAGAAGTGTGAAATAAAAGGAATCGTAAAAGGGCAAAACAGTATGCTTTCTTTCTTTTCTGTTTGAAATGACCATAACACATTGTTTCGGTACGTTGAGTTGAGAAGTAAAATGACAAACTGATGATGTGCTGGGCTTTATTACTTGTTATATTAGTCATATTTGTTTTGTTGTTCACTGTAGAGGATACAACTGCCTCTCCTGCAGATCTTTGCAATGTTTATTCTCCTGAAGCGTCTCCAGATAACTGTGTGTGTGTGTGTGTGTGTGTGTGTGTGTGTGTGTGTGTGTGTGTGTGTGTGTGTGTGTGTGTGTGTGTGTGTGTGTATTGCTATTGTACCTGGGATGACCTGTTTTCTTAAGAAGTTATATCTGATATCACACACACACACACACACTCGTCGTACACTGCTGCAATTGAAGACTGGCGGATATGCTGGGTGTGTGTGTGTGTAGGAAGTAAGGATACAGTAAATCAGTGTGTGTGTGTGTGTAGGAAGTAAGGATACAGTAAATCAGTGTGTGTGTGTGTGTGTGTGTGTGTGTACGTGTGAGTGTGTGAGGTGTGAATAATTGAATAAGTGGCGGAGTGTGTACGTGAGGATCTCCACCGCTCCATCTGCAGCTGGAGGAAGTGATCAGAGATAAACAGTAGAACAATGTTTATTTAAACAGATTCAATTCATTTAATCTTTTTATTTCACATTTATACTTTAACTTCTGTTTACAAAAAAAAATTTGTATCTGATGCTGGACATTTTATTTTGACTTATTATTGTTTATTAACATAAAAATGTCTTTATTTATTAAATATTTTATTGGATATTTACTTCACTTGCTTATATAATACTTAAACTTTTTTACATTCATTTAAATATCTTGCTAGCTGCATGTCAACGTTGTAGATGTTTGTGGTTGTGTTTGGTACTTCAATATACAGAAACTAATTAAGTCATTTTAGCCGTCTACATATTATACAAATATATGTTTATAGACAGGATGTTGCATATTTGAAAAAGCATTAATTGATTACATTTGTTTTACTTTACTTTTCATTTAGCTGACACACTTCTATCCCAAGTAAGCTAAATAAATATGCGAGCGAGTGAGATAAAGCGCGCGCACTGGTTACTTGTATTGTTGTTGTTAGCATCTGGTGCTAGCTAGCTGCGCTAACGGATATAAGGAGCTTTTTCAACAACAAGGTGGAGGAGAGTCCTCTCCTGTCAGACTGAGAGACTGATAACCTCAGCTCAGGTGAGGTAAAGGACTCTGAGTGTTTAGATAGTTAACTTAGTCTAAGTTATCTCAGTGGGTCTCAAACGGTTTGGTCACCATTTATGTAAACACATATTTCCATTTGAGAGGGGAGTGATTAGTAAAATATGCATGAATAATAATAAAAAAACGTTAACTAGGTGAAAAAATGTAAGATAAACTTTTAAAACTTGTTGAGAGCTAAAACTAGTCTTTGCTGCTGCCTCAAAGAGGAGCAGGGGGGAGAGGGGGGAGACAGGTGAGGCTGGTTCAGGAGCACAGACACACTCACAACTATAAATGAACCAAAAACAAATAAATAAACAAGTTTCAATGTTTTTTCATATTGGATATGGGATGTTATTGGTTATGGCCATGATCTCATGATTTTATGATTATTTAAATGTATACAGTTCTGTTTCATATGGGTGTAGTCTCTCTCTTTATTGCCCCCTCAAAGTGCACCAGATTGATGCATTAAGTCCAACATTTAAAAAAAAAAAATCTTACCGGGGAGCATGCCCCCGGACCCCCCTAGAGGATTTGAGGTCCACCCCCACTTAAAATATGTTCACATAGGTTCCTAAATAGATTTGCACATTTTTAAAAATAGTAACCCATGTCCATATGTTTATTTTTGGGTAGTAGATTTAGAGGGCTATCACTACGGGCAGCAACGCTGTAAAAATGGACAAATAAATCCAGCAAAATGGCACAAAAAACTGGTAGTGGCCAGGCTGGGTGTATAATTCCCGGCCTGACTTATTGTCCCAGTCCGGCCCTGTGCACAAGTGATCCAAGAAGCGTGTGCAATCTGCCAGCATGCATATGGGGACAGAAAGGACCCCAAGTCCACAGAGGAAGGGCTTTCGTGTGCAGTCTGTGTCCAGTGGTTCCATGGAAGCTGTGCAGAGGATAACGGGGTTCTGGATGATGATGGCTCCTTGAAATGCAAGGACTGCTTGTTTCCAGACATGTAATGTTGGAAGCAATTGTTTTAGGCAGGTTCATGTTTGTGTGTGTTGTGTTGCCTTCAAATATAGGCTACCTGTTAAAGGTGTATGTGTTCCCTGTGAAATACATTGTAATGATTTTAGATTTAATAACATTTAACTTTTGTAATTAACAGCAGCATGTTGTAAGCAATTGTTTTACGCAGGTTTAGGTTTTATGTGTTGCCTCAATGTTTGATATGTTGCCTTCAAATACACCTGCAGTTGTATGTGTTCCCTGTGAAATACAATTCAATGATTTTTGAAAACTATTAGAATCTATTGTTGTTTGATTCTCACAACAACAACAAAAAGTTAACATCCACACCTATAAGCCTAAATGTTGTAACAACAATAACATTATAAATAGTAAAAGAGCTGAACATGGTATTGCACATTTCGCTCAGAGTTACTGACCTGAGATGTTTTATTACAATAATAAATAAATAAATGTATTAATTAAGGTGACTGAGGCTTTTCAACATTTCAGTGTCCCACATTTTGCACAGAACTGTCCCACATTAGGAAAAGCAGATTGTCTGAGACAACTTGGCACTAAGAGTACTGATATGTCTACCATTTATTTTATGAGTGTAATATCTGCATTTTCTCTTTTGGTTTGATTAGGACACATCCTGGGTATTTCAGAATGGTACTGGATGTTGATTTAATGTATTGGCTTCATATCGCATATTTCCCGAAGTCTGAAATGCAAAAAAAAATGTCCCACATTAGGGCAATTCACCCTACTCCACAAGCACCCCCCCCCCCCCCCCCCCCCCCCCCCCCCCCCCCCGTCGACTTTCCTGAAGTACTCCCCCGTTGATAGAAATCAACACGTAATGAATTAAGACCCCACGGTTTGATGATTGATAGGTACTCTCTTTCATTTTGACACACAGAAATGTTTTACAATAAACATGTTAAATGGATATATCCGCCTTCTTTCCATTCCCACAACAATATAAATAAATGGCATATTTTGGACATAGTTCGAATGGAGATTAATCATGATTAATTCATTTTTAAGCTGTGATTAATCTGATTAAAAATTGTAATCGTTTGACAGCCCTAATTGTTTTACTTGTACTTGACAGCAGGTGATACCTTACACTGCACTGAACTTTAATTTGTGCATTATTCTCTATTATTTGATGCCTGTTTTTTTTCTATTTCAGCTTGACTGTGTTACATCTGACCTGTAGTGACTGTGTTACATCTGACCTGTAGTGACTGTGTTACATCTGACCTGTCTGTATTACATCTGACCTGTAGTGACGTTACATCTGACCTGTAGTGACTGTGTTACATCTGACCTGTCTGTATTACATCTGACCTGTAGTGACTGTGTTACATCTGACCTGTAGTGACTGTGTTACATCTGACCTGTAGTGACTGTATTACATCTGACCTGTCTGTATTACATCTGACCTGGTATGACTGGTAGTAAGCTATTTTATAGTATTGCTACCATTTTAACAACATCTCCTGATGTCCAGTATTAGATAGATAGATAGTTACTTTATTGATCCCAAATGTCGAAGTTCTTGTCTTACAGGAGCATCAGTGTGTGTTTAGGCATTCAAATATGTCTCCCCCTCCCTCTCACCTTGGACCTCTCGCGGATCTTCTTGCTCTCCAGCCGGCTCGCGCACACAGAGATCATCTTATCGATCATGTTGAGCAGGAAGTTGATCGCCTCGCAGCCGCGCTCCGCCCCGCTCACCCAGGCGATCTTATCCCCGCGGATACTGCTCCGGTGCACCCCGGGAACAGAGCCTACCAGCAGGCCGTCCTGCAGCACCCCGGCCCGGTGCATATCGATCACCTGCTGGAGCACCGCCCCCCCGGCCACTTCCCCCAGGACCCCGTCCAAATAACAGAAACCAAAGTCCTGCAGCGCCGGGACGACCTGCTCCAGAGCCAAGCGCTCCAGATCTGCGTCAGAAACGTGCTCAATGAAAGGCATTTTGCATCAAAAATATAAAATAAAGTCAGATTCTGGGAAAGTGTTACTGTCAAAAATTATATTTCACAGCAGAATAACTTTGATTTTATGTGAAACGTGTCACAGAAAGAGTATTAAAAGGTCAGAGAGGGAGTTTGAGATGTTTCATTGGCAGCAGAGACCTACATTAAAAGAGATGAGAGATCACTGACTGTTTCAGAGAGCCCGCGAGCTCTTATGGAGGAGGCGACACTGTCAACGACAGGTGTCGCCTCCTGTACTACTTCCGGTGGTCGATTTCAAAATAAACGCAGTAATGCTTTGGATCCAAAGTCTAATCCTGTCCTCATTATGTTGTATTCTTTATCTACTCATTTAGCCAAATACCATGTTTTCTTCTTGTTTTATATATAATAAATAGCTTTGCAAGAAGTGTGGTGACCAGGGACGTGCACAGGTACGGGCTAATGTTGCCCGGGCAACGGCCCTTTTGCCATTTTTGCCTGACCTGCCCCTCTGGAGAGAGCAAGAGGTTTTTTTTTCTTCTATTGTGGCCGAATCAACATGATAAGCCCACAATTAGTAATGTAGCGTCTCGCTGCGGGAAACACACCTTGTCCGCGCTGTCTGCCCCCAGTCACGTGACTTTGTTTACAATCTGACAGCTGGAAGCAAAGGAAAGCCCTCCGAGTCCAACCTCATATATGGTGATCACACCAAACGCCTGCTCTGGCTCCTGCCCGTTAGAGTATAGGGGACAAACCTGGGGACTTTACTTCCTCTTGACACCGTCGGTTACTTACACAAAAACCACCTAAATATACTTGTTATTGTGCTTCTGTCTTTCTGTGTCTTTTACTCTGCTCCGTGAACTCCCTCACCCTCGCTCTCTTCTCTTGATCGCCCTCTCACGGAGAACACTTCACTGTCCCGCTATATTGTAGGATTTCTGCCATGTCTCCACTTTAGCTTGACCATCTCTGTTATTAAGTTATGGAATTCTAAATAAATAAGTAATTAGATACCTATACCGTTACTACGCTCATAAAGAATGATACGAATAATGCGTATTGAACTGGTTTAATTAATTAGTGAGTTTATTTAAGGTAATTATAGAATGTTATCAGTAGCCTATGTCTGCACAGCAGTAACAACGGTAAAACTACATTAAAACAGAATTGTCCCCATTGTTTCTTTAATAGTTACTAACATTAGATATTTTAATGAGATAAGGACCGCAACAAAAAATGTGCCTGAATAATGAATTTAGCAGTTGGACATAAAAGTCAACTGACTTGCAATGGCAGTGTTGTGTTTTTATTTTATGAGTTTATGTTAGAATTTTCAAAAGGTCTTGTGTTTTTTTTCGGGGGGGAGGCCCTTTTTCCAGTTTAGAGCAATAGCCCCTCCAAATGTCTGTCCCTGGTGGTGACACAATACTAGGGTGTGGGGGAAACTTCTGTAGCAATTGGAGTCAGGACTCAGAGAGACACGAGGAGAGCTGGAGCTCTGATGGAGTCAGGACTCAGAGAGACACGAGGAGAGCTGGAGCTCTGATGGAGTCAGGACTCAGAGAGACGAGGAGAGCTGGAGCTCTGATGGAGTCAGGACTCAGAGAGACACGAGGAGAGCTGGAGCTTTGATGGAGTCAGGACTCAGAGAGACACGAGGAGAGCTGGAGCTCTGATGGAGTCAGGACTCAGAGAGACACGAGGAGAGCTGGAGCTCTGATGGAGTCAGGACTCAGAGACACGAGGAGAGCTGGAGCTCTGATGGAGTCAGGACTCAGAGAGACACGAGGAGAGCTGGAGCTCTGATGGAGTCAGGACTCAGAGAGACACGAGGAGAGCTGGAGCTCTGATGGAGTCAGGACTCAGAGAGACACGAGGAGAGCTGGAGCTCTGATGGAGTCAGGACTCAGAGAGACGAGGAGAGCTGGAGCTCTGATGGAGTCAGGACTCAGAGAGACACGAGGAGAGCTGGAGCTTTGATGGAGTCAGGACTCAGAGAGACACGAGGAGAGCTGGAGCTCTGATGGAGTCAGGACTCAGAGAGACACAAGGAGAGCTGGAGCTTTGATGGAGTCAGGACTCAGAGAGACACGAGGAGAGCTGGAGCTCTGATGGAGTCAGGACTCAGAGAGACACGAGGAGAGCTGGAGCTCTGATGGAGTCAGGACTCAGAGAGACACGAGGAGAGCTGGAGCTTTGATGGAGTCAGGACTCAGAGAGACACGAGGAGAGCTGGAGCTCTGATGGAGTCAGGACTCAGAGAGACACGAGGAGAGCTGGAGCTCTGATGGAGTCAGGACTCAGAGAGACACAAGGAGAGCTGGAGCTTTGATGGAGTCAGGACTCAGAGAGACACGAGGAGAGCTGGAGCTTTGATGGAGTCAGGACTCAGAGAGACACGAGGAGAGCTGGAGCTCTGATGGAGTCAGGACTCAGAGACACGAGGAGAGCTGGAGCTCTGATGGAGTCAGGACTCAGAGAGACACGAGGAGAGCTGGAGCTCTGATGGAGTCAGGACTCAGAGAGACGAGGAGAGCTGGAGCTTTGATGGAGTCAGGACTCAGAGAGACACGAGGAGAGCTGGAGCTCTGATGGAGTCAGGACTCAGAGAGACACGAGGAGAGCTGGAGCTCTGATGGAGTCAGGACTCAGAGAGACACAAGGAGAGCTGGAGCTTTGATGGAGTCAGGACTCAGAGAGACACGAGGAGAGCTGGAGCTTTGATGGAGTCAGGACTCAGAGAGACACGAGGAGAGCTGGAGCTCTGATGGAGTCAGGACTCAGAGAGACACGAGGAGAGCTGGAGCTCTGATGGAGTCAGGACTCAGAGAGACGAGGAGAGCTGGAGCTCTGATGGAGTCAGAACTCAGAGAGACACGAGGAGAGCTGGAGCTCTGATGGAGTCAGGACTCAGAGAGACACAAGGAGAGCTGGAGCTCTGATGGAGTCAGGACTCAGAGAGACACGAGGAGAGCTGGAGCTCTGATGGAGTCAGGACTCAGAGAGACACAAGGAGAGCTGGAGCTCTGATGGAGTCAGGACTCAGAGAGACGAGGAGAGCTGGAGCTCTGATGGAGTCAGGACTCAGAGACACGAGGAGAGCTGGAGCTCTGATGGAGTCAGGACTCAGAGAGACACGAGGAGAGCTGGAGCTCTGATGGAGTCAGGACTCAGAGAGACACGAGGAGAGCTGGAGCTCTGATGGAGTCAGGACTCAGAGAGACACGAGGAGAGCTGGAGCTCTGATGAAGTCATGACTCAGAGAGACGAGGAGAGCTGGAGCTCTGATGGAGTCAGGACTCAGAGAGACACGAGGAGAGCTGGAGCTCTGATGGAGTCAGGACTCAGAGAGACACGAGGAGAGCTGGAGCTCTGATGGAGTCAGGACTCAGAGAGACGAGGAGAGCTGGAGCTCTGATGGAGTCAGGACTCAGAGAGACGAGGAGAGCTGGAGCTCTGATGGAGTCAGGACTCAGAGAGACACGAGGAGAGCTGGAGCTCTGATGAAGTCAGGACTCAGAGAGACGAGGAGAGCTGGAGCTTTGATGGAGTCAGGACTCAGAGAGACACGAGGAGAGCTGGAGCTCTGATGGAGTCAGGACTCAGAGAGACACGAGGAGAGCTGGAGCTCTGATGGAGTCAGGACTCAGAGAGACATGAGGAGAGCTGGAGCTTTGATGGAGTCAGGACTCAGAGAGACACGAGGAGAGCTGGAGCTCTGATGAAGTCAGGACTCAGAGAGACACAAGGAGAGCTGGAGCTCTGATGGAGTCAGGACTCAGAGAGACACGAGGAGAGCTGGAGCTCTGATGGAGTCAGGACTCAGAGAGACACGAGGAGAGTTGGAGCTCTGATGGAGTCAGGACTCAGAGAGACACGAGGAGAGCTGGAGCTCTGATGGAGTCAGGACTCAGAGAGACACGAGGAGAGCTGGAGCTCTGATGAAGTCAGGACTCAGAGAGACACGAGGAGAGCTGGAGCTCTGATGGAGTCAGGACTCAGAGAGACACGAGGAGAGCTGGAGCTCTGATGGAGTCAGGACTCAGAGAGACACAAGGAGAGCTGGAGCTCTGATGGAGTCAGGACTCAGAGACACGAGGAGAGCTGGAGCTCTGATGGAGTCAGGACTCAGAGACACGAGGAGAGCTGGAGCTCTGATGGAGTCAGGACTCAGAGAGACACGAGGAGAGCTGGAGCTCTGATGGCAAACACTCACGGTTTATTTGGAGCTTCGGCCGGAGAATTCACAAGACATGTCACGGGCCACGAGTTGACCACACGGTTGAGATGCCACATCAGTTCTGAAGAGCCCTCCTGTAGCTCCAGGGTTTAACTCAGAGTGTAATAATCAACACTCTTCAATAGATAGACTTAACAGCTGAGGACACTGAATCACGTTTGTTGTCGCTTATGGCTCGGGGTCATCTACGCCCCGAGAAGGATGTGTTCCAGGTGTCCCACAACAACAACTATCTCTGACTGAGAGCTGCCCGGTCACAAACTGGTAACAACAACAACAACTTGCTATGGCAGCCCCTCCTTAAGGGAGATAGCGGCTGATCAGGGGTTAGGGCAGCTGCGTCAGAGGGCGAAGGTAAACATGTATACAGAATGATTCCCTGACAAAGGGAATATGTTTAAGTATGTTATTAAGTGCTATGGTCAAATAAGCTAAGGACAGAAAATGTATCTACAGGTAAGAGTTATTCAGGAAATACATTTATCAATCATGAAAACTCAACATTTCCTTTAGCTTCCCTGTTTTAAATCACTTTAAGCTGGATATATTTTTGTTTTAATTAGACATTTTGTATACAGAATTGGACATATTTGGGCTTTGATTTGAATTGTTTTGATGCGGGAAAAACATGCAATTGGAAGATGTCCTAATTTATCAAATTGCTGCATTCCTGCAAAACATCCGTACAGCTGTTTCATTTAAGAAAATGATATGATGTGCACATTTTTAGCAACACTTTTACTATTGTACACTATTTTACTCTTTCCATCTATGCATCTTGACTGTTACACTGATGTATTTTACATATTTATCTTATGTTCATTGTTGTGCAAATTATGATTGCTCTGAGAATGTCTCTCTATGTTGTGTCTTTAAAGCATGGGCGAATCCAGCTTTCATTTTGAAGGCCTACTTTTGAACTTCCGGTTGCATTCTTGCAGTTTTACAGAGAGGGAGTGCGATGAGGGAGAAAAGGGAGACGTGCTGGATGTAATGTTTACTATGGACCTTTCTCATTTCTCTAATTCCCCCCCTCGACGAGGGGAAATTAGTGAATTGAGAAAGGGCTATGAGAAGGAGGAGGGGGACTCCTTACTCTGTTACACTCCAACACGTTGTCATTATAACCTTTACTATTTAATGATATATTGTTAATGATCATGTCAAACATTTTAACGTAAATTCTGGGGAAATAAGGTGCACAATTCTCAAAATAATAACACAGAAACAGAAACAGAATGTCAATAAGCTTAACATATATGTTATGTATCAATCAGTCCAACAAACTCGTGTTTTATATTGATTCATTGTAAATAAAGTAAATAAATAACCTCCACTCTGCTACGTGGTCACTCATCCAGGCCACGTGCCCGCCCACTGGGCGTGCCCGCCGCCATTGAGGACAGCACGAGCAGCATGTAGCCCTCGTGCTGCAGCTGCCTCCCTCCTGTCGCGAGGAGGTAAACAGAGGACGTGATGTTCCCTCTATGGATGTTCACCACGTGCAGGGAAACACTGAACAGCTGCACGGGTTACTACTCCAGCAACATGTGGTGAAGTCAAATCCATGTATTCTGTTACATTTACTAATTAGGTGTAAAACAATTGAATCAGTCACTTAATCCAAGTAACACAGAATAAAGGTGACCTGATTGCTTTCAGTTACTTCTGGATTACCTCAATATCAAATGCAAAGCAAATAAATACACGAGAAAATACATATCAATAAGATGCTTATTTTACTTAAGTGTATTATGCAAGACAACATAGCAGTTAGAAAAGAACAATGTATTAAAGACATACAGTACGTCTCTGTGTCCTCCTTTTACAACACACAGAATATGCTCTTTTTAGTTGACAACAATATAGTATTTTTTAACATACCTCATGTCAAAAAGAAGACAATCATTGCATGTAAAGGCAACATGACTCCTGTTTGAATGACAGAATGAGCCAATGGTGTAGATTACAAAGTATGTACCTGTAAGTGAACACAGTTAACTTTTGTTCTATCCAAAGTCTGCTCATATGACTTATATTTATAGATATTCTTGATGCTAAAATTAAGAGTGACGCAATGAGTCATAACACCCTGAAAATAGTTGGTTCCCTCGTCCTTAAAGGTGGGGTATGGTGATTCACTTCAGAAACACTTGTTATATTCCATGGAATCCCGATAGCAATGAATACATGAAATGCTTTGACAATAAATATATACCAAAATATCATCTCTGGAAGCCGTGGCGCTGTAAAAAGCACGACCAATCATCTGCCTCGGCCCGGCTAAAGTAACTGGATGGCCTACCTGCCTGTCAGCCTTCCATCTGTGCACAAACTCATCTCGTGCCCTCATTGGTTCGTGTGTGTTGGAGGAGGGGCTCTGTGAGGAAGTCTGAAGGAAGGGGCAGATTTTCTCCGGTTGTGTATTTTCAGCTTCTAGCGCACTCGAGCTGGTTTCTCCATTCTTACCTACCCTACCTTTAATTCAACTATTTTTAAAATGTGTTTTTGTGGTAAGATGCCTGAAATAAGGTCTGTGGTTAACACAAGCTAAAGAGATTTTCACCTTTTGTTGTACAACATAAAATACGTCGGTAAATACCCCACTGGTGAATTAAAAAACAGATGTTGCTAACAAGTGTCTAAATGAGACGACTAAACGTCATCAGGCCGAACGTTAGCCTCCTTTAGCTTAGCGGTGGTGACGTGAAGTCATGTGACCGTGCTGTAGTTCCTTTATAGCCCAACATTAGCCACCTTTAGCTTAGCGGTGGTGACGTGAAGTTATGTGACCGTGCTGTAGTTCCTTTATAGCCCAACATTAGCCTCCTTTAGCTTAGCGGTGGTGACGTGAAGTCATGTGACCGTGCTGTAGTTCCTTTATACCCCAACATTGGCTTTTTACCAAGTGAAGTTTAGATTGACCTTTATATAGATGTGACCATTTACTACTTTTCTGTGAATTGTATGGTAGATGCAGCTCTACTCCAATACTATCTTCAGTTATTACTGTAAATTATTGTCAGCTGGTGTATCAGTCTTATCAGTATTATTGTCAGTAGCTTTCTGCAGCAGAGACACTTTCTGACCCCGCCTGTTGTGTTCAAGAACATCTGTAGGAGAAACAACCCTTTATCTGATTACATAATTAGATTAGATTACTTTATTGTCATTACAAAAATGCAAGCACATGTGTGTAACGAAATTAAGGAGGGTCTAACCAGAGTGCAAAACAGTCAGTTATATACAAAATTATCAGTAGTACAAAATAAATTATATGAAAATAAAGGTAAATAGATGGGAAATACACAGATAATATTAAATACAGTGAATTATACTTAATAAGGGGAGTTTATGGGTTATTAAAAGATCAAACGTGTCACATCGCGCCCTGGAAACGGCAAGGGTGTACGTGAGGATCCACATGAGGTAATCCCCCTCCGATGAATTCCGATCTTCTGTAAACTGGTTTCAGTGTAAACAAATCTCAAAATAGCCGTGACAAAGAGAGCTAAAGGTCAGAAAGTATAAATAAAGGCAAGGTTATTTTGGTAAATTCAGCTTTTTTCTTTCAATTTGGATGGACGCCATTTGTATGACTATGCAATGTTTTCACCTATAAATACATTTATACACACCTAATTTGATATATATTGGCACTCTTTCCTACTTGCAACTCCTTTGAATATCAGGGGATATTTTTTAGATCCGACAGTATTTTAAATGTGTTTTTGCTGACATGACGGCGGTTCAAACTCCAGTAGCAGCTTGTTTTGTGTACGTGAGAAAAGCTTCATATCTCAGTTAACCAGTAACCTCTTGTTTCCATTTGATCCGCTGCCAAAGAGAAAGGGAAGGAACGATTCCTTGGAAGTGAGTTGTAATCAGAGAGAAGCCGTTGACACGTGAGTGATGGCTTTTGAATAAGGAATGGAGATTCAAGCTGCTGATAGCTGATAAGGAGATACAGCATTTGCTTTGTTTAGTTTTTTCGTATAAATTAATATATATTAAAAATACAAAATATATATTAAAAAATACAAAATATATATTAAAAATACATTTTGATTGTTTTCCAAAATAGTGTGTGTAGGATTTACACATCCTCTCTCAGTATACATCCTGATACATAATACACATTTCTTAACGTGGGGTTTTCAAATCGTCATTGTTTCATGTTTTGCCGACCATGGATAAGATTTGATTAACAACAACAGACTTTATGTTATACTTTAGTGAGCAAAACACAAAAAGTGGTAATTCTTAACAGTTAAAGGTGGGGTAGGTAATTCTCTACAGAAACACTCGTTATATTCCATGGAATGCTCTTAAAATCCCGATAGCAATGAATATATTAAATGCTTTGACAATAAATACATCAGAACAGCATCCGAACAGAGTGGGCGAGCTGACCAATCAGAGCACAGTGGGCTCACAGGGAGGGGAGGGGGGGGGGCAGGAGCTCCGTCAAGCCGTGTAGGACAGAGAGTGAATACACAGACTCTACAGAGATGCTGTGAGAAACCAATGTGAGTTTGGAAGATTGAACAATGTGAATCTATTCTAGTCGACCTCAACAATGGAGCTATGATCAGTAGAAATGGCCGTGACATGGGACCTTTAAAAAACACAACCATCTAGTGTCTAATTAAGGCAATTACATTTCTCAGATACATGTGTTTTTGTCAGCATGACTTTGAGGCTTTTCACTATGAATTATATTGAAACTGAACCAAAACAATGTCTCACTACAAACATACATTTAGGACCGTATATGGCAGGGAATATAAAAGAGATTAAACTATTACTGACATTTGAGAGATTGAGGCTATTACAAACATTCTCAAATAGTAAAAGGTAAGAATGATTTCCTTGTTTTGGAGATATTGGTATTCAGAGTACAAACACAGCACCACAACATGTGCATGCGGTACAGACTGTTAAATATAAGCCCTTACATTGAATTCTCTTCATAAAAAACACAGGTGTGATAAGTCACCTGCACTGATCACTAAACACAGCAAAGTCAAAGTAACCTCAGGTAAAACCAACATCAGTGATTTCAGGGTCAAAGAACAGTGTTTAGTCGTTTCCAGAAACCACAAATATTTTATTCTTTTCGCCAACAAAACTTTACAAATATGTATACAAGAATATATACACAATTTGGAGAATTGTTCAGTTTTTTTAAAGAGGGATATCAGTAGTTGTGCATACGTTAAAAAGGTGATTATACATAAAAGTGGAATTTTATAAACATTTATCATCGTTTTCTGTACAAAGAGGAAACTTGTGTGGGGTGTGCCTGCCTCAGTGGGAAAATTGTGTCATTTGAATGCTCGCTGAAAGCTACGTTTCAAGACTTTAAGGTTCACGACCTGAGACGTGTGGGAGGGAAACCTCCGCATGTTTACAAGCAGCTGCAGCCAAAACTACACAGAGATAAGAAGAGCTTCCACCCTGCAGGAAAGAGCCGTCTGATCCCGCTGTTAATAATGACCACATCTTCCAGGCTAGACTTCCTTTTAAGCCTGAGTTCTATTATTGTGAAATACTCATTAAGGTTCCCCCCATTTTTGGCTACTGGTGTACCTTTGAATCTTTGGCAAATTAAAATTACAAGAAAAGGAACACCTGATAAAGGTAGATTCTGATGGAGTTTTATTTCCAGAGTAAAACAATAAACTAATCACATTTATTTACAATAAATACAAGACAGATCTCATATCTCAACCCCTCCCAGATTACACGTTATTTACACAACCTGCCCGTCTTTCTGAAGCGGGAGAATAAGGATGGCTGAAGTCGCTCTGACCCAAAGCTCCTGATGAAATAATCTTATTTGGCTCGTAAAGGAGTATCAAGGACGTCCGCCTCTTTGCATAAAACTCTAAGACAACAATGTCTTAAAAGAAATTGTCGAATCAGTCTTTAAACAATCATGTAATCAAACATTTTGTAAAAACAGTAAAGTGAGCTTGATTTAAAAATAAAAACAAGTGAAGGAAACCGAGCAGCCTTCGAGCCCAACGCTGTTCACTTTGGAAGAAACAGTCCCAGGGAAAAAGATCCTCCAACGTGACCTCAAACACGATGTTCAGAGCTTTGACCTTTGCTAGGGAGTTGGACAGAAGGAGGAGGAGGAGGAGACGATGCCCACTTAGAGCCCTGGAGAACGCAGACAGGAAGTCAGACGGGACCTTTGGAGGGAAAGAGCTGGTCCTCGTGTCACTGGACGACCTCGAAGTAGTGCAGGATGGCCATGATGTGCTGCGGCATGAAGACGTAGCCGGTGTAAACAGCCATGCCGGCCACTGAGATCAACAGAGAGTCTGAAGAAGAGGAGTTAAGGAGGAGCTGACGAAGGAGATGTAGCTTTCTACAGCAGGAAGCATTATTCTGTAGGAGGCGGGAACATAACTTGTATTCATTTAAAACCGTTTTAATGTTAAAGGTTTCCTATCATACCGTTTCTCATCAATATATCACAGGTCTCAGATATATCCAGAGCCTGTCTCTGATTGGCTGAAACACCAAACAGATCATTGCAGCATTACCCATAATCCCCTCTGTTTCAGCCCTGTTTCCAAAGTGCTGATTCTCTGTCTGTTACTTTAGATCAGGGGTGGGCACACTTTTTGGCTCGGGGGCCACTATGAGTTTTAAATTTGACAGACGGGCTGGGCCAGGAGCAGATCGGTAAACACATATTTAGCTGTCCACTCTCATTATACACTCGGCACTCAATGTTGACTTTTCTTTTCTTTGATCCACTCATTGTTACAGATGCAGGTTCAAAGGTGAATTAGGTTCAGAGGTGAATTATTGCGTCATCGTTTGCGTCATGACGTAACCGTTTACGTGCCTTCTTATGAGCCACACAGCGTTTTACGTCGCTGATTTTCTCCGCAAAACCGCTCACAACAACATCGATAGAGGACTGCGTCTGGTAGTTTTTAATCATACGAAGCCGGATTAAATTAAATAACTACTTCTGCAACCTTATACCTTGCTCCAGAGTGCCGTGGTGTATTGTTTATTAATGTGGTTCAGCTGCATTACCGCCCGCTGCAGTGCTGCTCGTCTACCGGAGTTTATTCTCCCGTTAACTCGCGGCCGCTGAAACGTTTTCATTGTCTGACTGTCACAAGCAGCTGATACATATCCCCCATCCCCATCAGTGAATGTGTTTTAGTCTGAAAGCTGTTTGGCATCACAACGCTGTTATGAACGTTTCTCTGGCATTCTACAGGTGATGTTAGCATAGCAACCGAAGCTAATCAGACTATCTTGACTACTTGTTGCTATGATATTGTGGCATAAGCCGTTTTCTACACGCATATTTTACCGGCGTAGTTTTCGTTATGATTTTACTTGTGATGGCCACATGTAGCCCATGTATTGATTCCATCCGATAGCTGCAATAATACAAACAACAGGAACATGTCTGCCTCTTCACAATGGTCAATAACAGTGAACGGATGGTCATTAAAGTAAGGTCAAATAAACAGAATCACACTAAGCCTGGTTAGTGTTACCTGACTTTATATAAGTGTTTTTTATAAGTGTGTGGTCGCGTTCTAGTCACTTTGCTCAGCGCTACTGCTTGATACAACTTGTATTCGCCATGAACTGTTATTGCTGCCGAGTGGGGCCAGCTGAGAGAATAGACCAGACTCCAGCAAAGGTAAATTGTGTCTAGAGTGCGCCATCTAGTGGGATCAACTGAAATGCCGGGTATTGCAGGAAAAAGACTAAATGAATGCGGTCTTTACTATAATTTGGACAATTTTGTACCAATATTCGGCAGGCCGGATTCAAAAGCCCAACGGGCCGTATATGGGCCTTAGTTTGCCCATACCTGCTTTAGATGAAAAATAAGGAGCCCCTCCCCACGCCCCTGAGAGAGATTTGGTTACAAAGAACTCAATGGTGCTCTGGGAGGAGATTCAGGTGATAAAGGGGGGGGGGGGGGGGGTTGCTGATTGGCTAATGGTTACTCAAGCCAAAACATCGCTATGACATCATCAAGTGGCCAAAATCTGATCAGCTCATTTTCAGACAGGTTTTTATAGAAATGGATCAAAAAGAGAGAGAATCTTTGTTCCTGAGTCTCTTTCCACAGAGGGGACACATGTTGATGTAGAAGAGACATGGAGAAGAGGGGACACATGTTGATGTAGAAGAGACATGAAGAAGAGGGGACACATGTTGATGTAGAAGAGACATGAAGAAGAGGGGACACATGTTGATGTAGAAGAGACATGAAGAAGAGGGGACACATGTTGATGTAGAAGAGACATGAAGAAGAGGGGACACATGTTGATGTAGAAGAGACATGAAGAAGAGGGGACACATGTTGATGTAGAAGAGACATGAAGAAGAGGGGACACGTGTTGATGTAGAAGAGACATGAAGAAGAGGGGACACATGTTGATGTAGAAGAGACATGAAGAAGAGGGGACACATGTTGATGTAGAAGAGACATGAAGAAGAGGGGACACATGTTGATGTAGAAGAGACATGAAGAAGAGGGGACACATGTTGATGTAGAAGAGACATGAAGAAGAGGAGACACGTGTTGATGTAAAAGAGACATAAAGAAGAGGGGACACGTGTTGATGTAGAAGAGACATGAAGAAGAGGGGACACATGCTGATGTAGAAGAGACATGAGGAAGAGGGGACACATGTTGATGTAGAAGAGACATGAAGAAGAGGAGACACATGTTGATGTAGAAGAGACATGAAGAAGAGGAGACACATGTTGATGTAGAAGAGACATGAAGAAGAGGGGACACATGTTGATGTAGAAGAGACATGAAGAAGAGGGGACACATGCTGATGTAGAAGAGACATGACATGAGGAAGAGGGGACACATGTTGATGTAGAAGAGACATGAAGAAGAGGGGACACATGTTGATGTAGAAGAGACATGAAGAAGAGGGGACACATGTTGATGTAGAAGAAACATGAAGAAGAGGGGACACATGTTGATGTAGAAGAGACATGAAGAAGAGGGGACACATGTTGATGTAGAAGAGACATGAAGAAGAGGGGACACATGTTGATGTAGAAGAGACATGAAGAAGAGGGGACACATGTTGATGTAGAAGAGACATGAAGAAGAGGGGACACATGTTGATGTAGAAGAGACATGAAGAAGAGGGGACACATGTTGATGTAGAGGAGACATGAAGAAGAGGGGACACGTGTTGATGTAGAAGAGACATGAAGAAGAGGGGACACATGTTGATGTAGAAGAGACATGAAGAAGAGGGGACACATGATATGTAGAAGAGACATGAAGAAGAGAGGACACATGTTGATGTAGAAGAGACATGAAGAAGAGGGGACACATGTTGATGAAGAAGAGACATGAAGAAGAGGGGACACATGTTGATGTAGAAGAGACATGAAGAAGAGGGGACACATGTTGATGTAGAAGAGACATGAAGAAGAGGGGACACATGTTGATGTAGAAGAGACATGAAGAAGAGGGGACACATGTTGATGTAGAAGAGACATGAAGAAGAGGAGACACATGGTGATAGAGACATGAAGAAGAGGGGACACATGTTGATGAAGAAGAGACATGAAGAAGAGAGGACACATGGTGATAGAGACATGAAGAAGAGGGGACACATGGTGATGTAGAAGAGACATGAAGAAGAGGGGACACATGTTGATGTAGAAGAGACATGAAGAAGAGGGGACACATGTTGATTTAGAAGAGACATGAAGAAGAGGGGACACATGTTGATGTAGAAGAGACATGAAGAAGAGGGGACACATGTTGATGTAGAAGAGACATGAAGAAGAGGGGACACATGTTGATTTAGAAGAGACATGAAGAAGAGGGGACACATGTTGATTTAGAAGAGACATGAAGAAGAGGGGACACATGTTGATGTAGAAGAGACATGAAGAAGAGGGGACACATGTTGATGTAGAAGAGACATGAAGAAGAGGGGACACATGTTGATGTAGAAGAGACAGGAAGAAGAGGGGACACATGTTGATGTAGAAGAGACAGGAAGAAGAGGGGACCTTTAAATGAATACACAACACCATCAACTTTTACATTATTAACCACCAGAGATGAAACTGTCTGTTATCCTAAATAAAACATGTTAACGTTTATTTGCACGTGTCACCTGATCCTGTCCTGACACTTCGACCTATTGAACGTTATTTTGCAGTCAAAGGTAAGTTACACTAAAACAAAGTGTTAAACACTCTCCAATGCATTAGCTCGTAGCCTTTAAATCGGCAATCAAGATTAAATGAATAGTTTGTTGTTCTTTAAATATATGTTTGAGTGTTCTCCTCCAACAGTATAGAGTCAATCAAGCCTCAAACCTTATGTATTAAACGATGTTTCATTAATAAGTTCATCCACAGATCTAATGGAACAAATATTTACACGTGTTCTACAACTATAGGATCCGTCTCTTGAATCTGCATTATTAAAAAATAAAAACAATAATTGATTTTGTTAAAATACACTTCAAACTAGATTTTTTTATTCACTGACTACAATTTAACAAATACAATCCCCGATCGGTACATTATGTGCATCCATCATTAGTCTCCGATAGTGTTACGTTATTATGAGAGTGCTCTCATACTTATTTGATTCTGAAATTGTATATATGTATATAAATATATATATAGGTGGCGAACCGTCAGGGCCTTCAAGGTATTCAGAGAATACCCTGGAACACTCCAAAAACTGATTTAATTATATAAATATAAAATGAATAAATGGTATCTGTGTTGTTGATCTGTAATATCACAGCGTTACGTTCATTTGTTTGTCCTTCTCGGACCATGCACTACGCATTGAGGTGGTGGGGCGGCGGCGGGGGGTGTGTGTCTACAGAAGGTCCAGTTGTGATAGACACGGTTCGCCACTGATGCACATATATGTGTGTGTGTCCGCATCTGTAGCCTGTTATTGTCTCATTACACCGCACTGTGAATGAATCAAAGTAAATATAGAAGAACACATCTGTCCATCAGACAGAGGGCTGCTGTGCCTCCTGTCATCATTAATGGACGTCTCTTTAAGATGACCGCTCAGAGGAGAGGAGTTCTCATTTCTGTAACCGCCTGCTGCTTCCCCTCCTCTCCTCGGCTCCCCTCCTCTCTCCTCCTCGACTCCTCCGCTCGCATCCCCTGTGGGCGGGACTAAGACGCGAGGATAGAGAGGCGAAGTCCCTCCCTTTCCTCCATGGGACCTTATTTCGGAAAAAGTATGCATTGAAGTCGATGGAGAGAGAAAGATTATCTTTTGATCCCGTTTGAATTGTGCCACGAATTACACATATGATGTTTGTCAATTTAAAAGATAATTTTGCAAGTCAATTTTTTTTAAATGTGTCGTAAAACTGTGAAGTAACACTTTGTGTGAAACCGCTCAATGAACTACATCTCCCGTCTCGCTCCACACACCCAGACGGCCGTCACGTTGGAACATTTCACTTCTTTCTTTCAGAACGAGTCGGAAAGTATTAAGAGAGGTGAAAATCACTCCAAGTCTGGGCACGTTGAGAGCTGTGCACACACAAGGGGAGTTAGTCGGTTCCTGAGAGCCAGCATGCGGGACCGGTCTTTCTAGTTGCGTATTTTTCATAGTCTTATATTTCAACAGTTTTACGACAAACTGTGACTTTTTTAACACGGAAATGATTTTTTAAGATTGACAAACATCATATGTGTAACTCGTGGCACAATTCGAAAGATAAGTTCTCTCTCCATTGACTTCAATACATCATTTTTCTGAAATAAGGTCCCATGGGGCGGAAGTAGATGGGCGGGACTTCGCCTCTATAGGAGTCGAGGAGTGGAATTAGAGAAATGAGAAACCTTCGATGTGTTATGTGGTGTGCGTAGTTAAACCTTTTCAAATGTAAGTTTGTAGCAAGTAGTATCATTTAGTAAAAAGCCTAAATGAACGACAACCTCATTAGGATGATCAGATAGAAAAGTAAGTGCTCTCTACTGACCAATAAACAACACGTTATACTTCTTCTACAACTACAGGATTGGTGGCAATATGTGTACCCTCGGTGGGCTGATTTTGACTACCATGAGTAGGGAGGCTGTGGCTCAGTGGGTAGTGAGCTGGACTTCGAATCAGGGGGTAGCAAGTTCAAACCCCACTGCAGTCAGCATGTCATTGTGTCCCAGGGCAAGACACCAAATTGCTCCTGTGGGGATTGCCCACAGGACTGAGTATGTAAGTCGCTTTGGATAAAAGCAAGTGACATACAATGTACTGTTGCAAACATTGGATATAGAGAGCACAACATGAACTTATTACCTCCACTTTGTACAATTGTTGGCAAATAAATAGGCAATCTGTCCAACCCAGATGACAGAGTCAACTTAAACTTCTAAATGGACCGAAATTATTCAAAATCAGCCCACAGAGTTCAGATATTGCCATTTTCTGGATAAAACTGCCATTTGTGATCCTGAAAATGTCAGAAATGCATCTTCAATAACCAAAAGAAAACTACTTTAAAGTCCTCCTGATTACTCACAAAGCCCTCAACAACCAGGCCCCCCTACCTCACAGACCTGCTGCACCACCACACCCCTCCCCCCCTACCTCACAGACCTGCTGCACCACCACACCCCCCCCCCTACCTCACAGACCTGCTGCACCACCCACACCCCTTCCTCACAGACCTGCTGCACCACCACACCCCTTCCCCCTACCTCACAGACCTGCTGCACCACCACACCCCTTCCCCCTACCTCACAGACCTGCTGCACCACCACACCCCTTCCCCCTACCTCACAGACCTGCTGCACCACCACACCCCTTCCCCCTACCTCACAGACCTGCTGCACCACCACACCCCTTCCCCCTACCACACAGACCTGCTGCACCACCACACCCCTTCCCTACCTCACAGACCTGCTGCACCACCACACCCCCTTCCTCACCTCACAGACCTTCTGCACCACCACACCCCTTCCTCACCTCACAGACCTGCTGCACCACCACACCCCTACCTCACAGACCTGCTGCACCACCACACCCCTTCCCTACCTCACAGACCTGCTGCACCACCACACCCCTTCCCCCTACCTCACAGACCTGCTGCACCACCACACCCCTTCCTCACCTCACAGACCTGCTGCACCACCACACCCCTTCCCCCTACCTCACAGACCTGCTGCACCACCACACCCCTTCCCCCTACCTCACAGACCTGCTGCACCACCACACCCCTTCCCCCTACCTCACAGACCTGCTGCACCACCACACCCATTCCTCCTACCTCACAGACCTGCTGCACCACCACACCCCTTCCTCACCTCACAGACCTGCTGCACCCCCACGCCCCTTCCCCCTACCTCACAGACCTGCTGCACCCCCACACCCCACCTCACAGACCTGCTGCACCACTACACCCCTTCCCCCCACCTCACAGACCTGCTGCACCACCACACCCCTTCCTCACCTCACAGACCTGCTGCACCACCACACCCCTTCCTCACCTCACAGACCTGCTGCACCCCCACACCCCTTCCCCCTACCTCACAGACCTGCTGCACCACCACACCCCTTCCCTACCTCACAGACCTGCTGCACCACCACACCCCTTCCTCACCTCACAGACCTGCTGCACCCCCACACCCCTTCCCCCTACCTCACAGACCTGCTGCACCACCACACCCCTTCCCTACCTCACAGACCTGCTGCACCACCACACCCCTTCCCTACCTCACAGACCTGCTGCACCACCACACCCCTTCCCTACCTCACAGACCTGCTGCACCACCACACCCCTTCCCTACCTCACAGACCTGCTGCACCACCACACCCCTTCCCGCTGCCTCCGCTCATCAGAAGCCAACCTCCTATCCATCCCCCCCCGCACCAATCACCGGACCTGGGGGGACAGAGCCTTCTCCGTCGCTGCCCCCTCCTCTGGAACTCACTCCCCCATCAGATACTGCACTGACCCCCCCACCTTCAAAACACTCACCTCTTCAGTCTGGCTTTTAATGGGTGATTGTTTTTGTATTGCTTGATTTTAATTTAACTATATATTTATATATGTATTGTTTGTTCTTTTCTTTTCACTTTATCTGCAAAGCGACTTTGAGCACCTGTAAAAGCGCTAACAAAATACATCTATTATTATTATTATTCAAATCAGCCCACAGAGTACAGATATTCTCATTTTCTGGTTAAAACTGCCATTTATGATGCTGAACATGTCAGAAATGGACTCTGCATCCTCAATAACCAGAAGAAAACGACTCCAAAAACAAAACTGAAATACTTCTTCTACAACTGTGTGGTCTCTTGATTCGGCATTATTAAAAAATGAAAACAATATTTGTTCTTGTCAAGAATACACCTCGAACAGGTTTAACGACTGGCAGTATACGTGTACGTCCTGCTACTGTCAAATATATATATAGTATAAGTCTATATTTCTGTTGCTGTAGTATATTGGTCTTTTATAGAACAGTCTATTGAGTATTCTTTGTGGTTCATGTACTGTAGATATGTATATATATAATTACTGTTAATTGTTTTATTTGTATAACTTGTTCTACCTTTTAATTATTGTAATGCTAGAAAACATTGCTGATGTAACAAGCTAATGAATAAATAAACTATCTACCTACCTACCTACCTACCTATCTATCTGGTTCATTATACACACGCAAAGTATATGTAGTTATTCAGTAAAAAAGTTATTGCATTATCAGAGCTAAAAGCTAGGTTAGCTCTACAGACATTGTAGCTACAGTTAGCACATTAGCTCGTTTAGCTGTAGTTGTTTGTAAAAAGGATACTAAACACCGTCCTCTCCCAGGGCTCCAGCATGTACAGCGCCGTCACCAGAATATACTGGTAGTACAACCACGATAAACTCTTCCAGCAGTCTCCCAGAGCCATAGTTATTATAACTTTTACCAACGCCGACTTCTGTTTATTTTTATCTCAATGTTTCTTGTCCTCCTTTCTGCGTGAGACGACGTATCACATTAGTTGCTCGTTTTCAGCCAATCAGAGTCCGGTGTTCGGGCGTGCGGTGGTGACGTAGGCTAGGGAGTTCCAACATCCGGGAATCAGAATATTTAAAATGTATTTAATTCACATTCAATGTATCCGTTCGTTTCAATTGTCTGTCTTTCTTAAACCAGTAAATGGAAAAGCGACTGCAATGTTCTTTTGTTTTAGTTTTTCACTTTAATAAAAAGGCCAGAGAATCTTTAGAGCGAGGGGCCCGGCGGAATTCCCGGAAGTAGTTTCAAAATAAAAAAGCCCATGTCTGATAAACGCACGGATGTATAATGAGAACAAACGACACTTGAAATGAAATATAAGGTTTTAAGAAATCGTTGGGATAACAAGAGAGAGGCCGTAGAGACAGTCTTTAATTCCCTCTCTCAGAGTCTATATTGATAAGACTAGCTTTCCATTGTAAGGTTTATTTTGAAAGATATTCACGGCTCAATATCTCGAAACGCATCTGGAGACTAGTCCCTGGAATTAAGCCTCGATATCTATCTAACTAACTTTACCAAACTTCTGGTTCTCTTTCCACAGAAAATCTCTCAAAACAAGAAAACTCGTGTTTAATAATAATAATAATAAAGGAAATATAAAAAGTCCTGTACCTGTGTGTGCGTGTATGTATGTGTGCTTGCGTGTGTATGTGTGTTTGTGTGCGCGTGTTTGTCTGTGCGTGTGTGTGTATGCGTGTGTATATGTATGTGTGTGCTTGTGTATGCGTGTGTCTGTCTGTGTGTGTGTATATGTATGTGTGTGCTTGTGTATGCGTGTGTCTGTCTGTGTGTGTGTATATGTATGTGTGTGCTTGTGTATGCGTGTGTCTGTCTGTGTGTGTGTATATGTATGTGTGTGCTTGTGTATGCGTGTGTCTGTCTGTGTGTGTGTGTATATGTATGTGTGTGCTTGTGTATGCGTGTGTGTCTGTGTGTGTGTGCGTACCGTGACTTTCTCTTTGATAAAGTTACAGGGCCTTTAAATATGAAACTATATATTTCATCTTAAAAAGTTGGAAAGCCCACTCTAGTCTACGTCTGATATATTTTATTGGGCGTGAGAATATGTCAGCAGTTTAAATGTGACTAAAGAAATGTCAAACACACGTTCATTTAGAAATAATGTCACCAACTTGTTAAACAGAATGCACTTGCAGGTTTATTAGGAAGCAAAGAATATCCCTCTCAGTACACGTTCACAATTCTTTAAAAAAATATATGGTTTCTAGGCAACGCACTTTAAGCCCCTCTTTTTGCCATTCATAAGCAGTACAAACACCTGTCGTACATAACATCCCATAATGTAGTGTGTAGGACATTCTTAAGTGTTTATTAAGCGACAGTTTGTCAACAATTATAAATTCTCCTCTGAAGACATATTTAAATGATTACAACTGGAGTGTCCGTCCTCATGTATTTATTATGTATATACTGATTATGAATGCCAAATAGCCAAGTTACCGAGCCATATCAAAAAGGGTTGAGTGTGGTGTTAAAACAAATTGAGTATCAATCAATATATCACAAGTAATAATAGACGCTTCTGCCTTAAATATGGGTTTTATTTATGCGGTCCAGTACTGATCGTAGGAGCTGCAAAATTCCAGTTTCTGTGAGATATTTAAAAAGGTCACACATCGATGACATTCCCAAGCTTTTCAGATTGTTTCCGTCTCTTCAAGCAGGTTCACTAAACCAACGATGATATCAACTCAGAGTGTCTACATCGAATTTGATTCTGCCCTCTCAGCCAGAAATCATCAGTCCTCCTCCTCCTCCTCCTCCTTCTTCTTCAATCCTGTAGCTAAAAAAGCTGCAGTGAGGTGAAAAGTCACGGACAAACCCTCTGAAATAAAAACCTCCCTGCCGGTGTGTCTCAGCAGTGGCTGGCCAGGATGTTGAAGAAGTGGTAGACCTCGTCTTTATCGAAAACGGCGACTTCTGTGGAGCATTCTGTGCACCAGACGGGGTGGTAGACCTCCTCAGAGTTCATCCCCGCGGGTTGAGGCTCCGGAGTCTCGTCAGCTATGCTTTCTGTTTCTGCTCTCTGTCCCCTCCTCCTCTTCCTCTTCCTGCGCTTCAGGTCCTGCTGGATTTTGTAGCGCAACACCTCGTCTCTCTTCACGATGCAGTTCATTACGAACATGGCGCGGTACTGCGTCTGGTACTTATCGTGCCTGAGAGGAAACACACAAAAACACTTCAGTGGAGGATATCAGCTGAGGGACAGTTTGCAGATGAGTTTGAACACAAAGGCAGCTGGATAATCATCATTAAACCCTGCTTCTGTGACAATAGGTACTTTTCCCGTTTAGTTCCGATAGTTCCTGGAATTTTGCGTTCACACCAAAAAGAGAACTTAGTTCAGAGAACTTTTACCCCCATGTGTAGAGCCTGCTAGAGAGGTGGTACTATCCTGGAGAGAAACAAGTTCCAATTTCTGATTGGCTGGAAGAATTGCAAACCACGCCCCGTAAAACTCTGAAACGTTTTGTGAAGCCGCCATTGTATTTGCCGGCATTAGCATTATTAGCATTAGCATTAGCCCAGCGCACCAACGGAGAGAGAATAACTTATGGCAACACAAAAGAAAACATGGGAGCGGTGGAGATGAGGAGGTGTCGGCGTTCTGGCGATTTACTCGGAAGGCTTCAGTAGAAGCTGCTGGGAGTCCCAGCAGCTTCTACTGAAGCCAGTCCCTAACTCCGGGGACTTCCGGCCGGGGACTCCGGGTGGCAGTATACGCCGTGAAGTGGTTTGCGGCCTGCCAGTAAACCCAAAGCAGAAGAAGAACAAGTGACGTCAGCGGCTTCATTTGCGTAATTTTCCCTCTGGGATTTATTCCGGTGTGAACGCGATCTGTACTTAGTTCCATGGGGGAACTAAGTGCTGGGAACTAAGTACGGCAAAGTACTTGGTGTGAAAGCGGCTAATAACTGTTTGGGCTACAACTAAAAATATTATTATCTGATTCATTTATTTTTGATAGTGTTTAGTCTAAAGTTAACTTGCTCTCAGGTCTAATGTTCAATGGTCTTATTTGGTCCAACCAACATCCCAAACCCAAATCAATTTACAATCTCCTTGGATTGGAGATGTTTAAAAGAAAAAGAAAAAACAATGTTTGAAGGAGTGTTTGGAAGTTGTTGATTGACTGATTGATGTATTAGGAACTAGACAGTGGTAAGAAGTATTTTTTTCAAATTCTCATTAACAATGATTGATTAGTCGCTGTATATAAAATGATTTAGCGGCCGTTGTGATAAGTGGCTTTATGTTTCACAAGTAATGTTTAGATTAAAGGTGGGGTAGGTAAGAACGGAGAAACCAGCTCGAGATCGCTAGAATTTGAAAATACACAGCCGAAACAAATCTGCCCCTTCCTTCAGACTTCCTCACAGAGCCCCTCCTCCAACACACACGAACGCGCACATGACCAATGAGGGCACGAGGTAAGTTTGTGCCCCGATGGAAGGCTGACAGGCAGGTAGGCCGTCCAGTTACTTTAGCCGGCTCAGATGATTGGTCGTGCTTTCTACAGCGCCACGGCTTCCAGAGATGAAATGTTTTTATATATTTATTGTCAAAGCATTTCATGTATTCATTGCTATCGGGATGTTAAGAGCATTCCATGGAATATAACAACAAGTGTTTCTGAAGTGAATTACCTACCCCACCTTTAATGAATCATGGTAACTATTGACTTATTGAACTTCCAAATCTCAGAAAGAAATCGCTGAATGAAGATGATACAGGTCATCGTCTTAAATACAGGGTTCATACACTTTTTCACCAATGATTTTCAATGACTTCTCCAGGACCTTTACCTAATTTTCCATGACCAAAACAAATCTCTTTCTCAGCGGTACCACTGAATTTATTTTATTTTAACATGGAACAGGAAAATAAGGTCTGCATATGAAATAACTTATATCAAATAGTAGGCTTACTAGCTCCGACAGGCTAAAGCCACTAGAGGGCGTGATTGTAAACATCTCTCACCAGAGAAATACCGCGTCAGTTAAATGCCATTCTACGTTTCATTACCATACAGTATTTATTCTCATTATAGTATTGCTATTTTGGCGAATTAGATAAAATATAAATTATATTTGATGCAACTTTAGTTACATTTCCATGACTTTTCCAAAACTTTGGGAAAAATATTGTTTTCCAGGGCCTGGAATTAGCATTTTGAATTTCCATGACTTTTCCAGGTTTTTAATGACCGTAAGAAGAACCCTGTAAATATCTTCCAAATCCTATTTTCATGGGCCTTGAAAAACAGAGCTTTAAGTTTCCACGCAGAGAACAGAAATCATCAAAAGCCCAGCAGGTTGTGTCTGAGTTCAATCGGGTATGAGAAGGTTCCTTTCAAAAGGGAAAAAGGAGCACTTATGCATTATTCTTATCATTAGAACATCCCTCTCTCTTTGTTGGAGCAAATGTCCACTGAGAAGCACATATTGTGAAGCAGCATGTTCCGTTCAAAGATGCCTCAGGGTGGCACAAACAAACCCTGACTCTATAGTGTTTGTTGTTGTTGTTGTTGTGGAGCCTCACCTCTGACAGTCCAGGCAGAGCGTAGTCATGCAGGCGGGACAGTTGAGGACGGCGTCGCTGCTCGTTGCTCCTGGACCTCGACGAGCCTGCGACCGAGAGGCTGCAGACGCTCGCTTCCTGCCGGTGTACCTGCACAGGAAGACACAAGGTGAAGAGGAACTCGACTGACTGGATGAACAGATAGAAGACTCCTTCTGAGCGTCTTACTGTGTCCTCCTGGCGTCCACCCAGGCCTGGTCCCTGTCGTCCTCCTCGGGGTCGTACAGCAGCTCGTCATTGGTCAGGATGGATCGCTGTTTCCTCCTCCGCCCAGTGGAGCTACCTAAGGAACAAACAGAGACATGTAAGGAATCTGAATCTAAATTGACATTCATGAGGAAGACTTTATAATTGATGGTTAATGGGTTGCAGGCAGTGGGGAACATTTCTGCTTACTCTGCATATCCTCTCCCTCTGAGTCTGAGTCGAAGTAAACCTCATCGTACACCGTAGGGTTAGGAAGTCCAGGAGCAACAACAACAGCTGCTCCTGGTTCTCCTGCTGCTGCTGCTGCTGCTGGAGAATAAACACACACATATCAGTAATGCTTTCACAACGAGGACGCTGACCAGGAACCCAAATTATGATGTGAATGATAATGGGATACATCGACGTCTGCACTCACAGTGCGGCGGACTGTACTTATTGTTACTCTGATCCGGTTACTTATGTTGTAGCAGATATGTGGTAAGTGTTCTTAACGCTAATGTTATAATAGTCAGATTGCTCTGAAGATGGAGGTGATATTCTATTCATGTTCACGTTCACACAGTCGGTGATTTTTGCCGGCCGTCTTTCCTGCGACGGCAGCTCTTCTGTATTTCCTTTCTCCTGTAATATGACTTGATCGCTTTAAACTCCGCGCACTGAGCTCTGATTGGTCAGCAGGCGGTGCTTTCACTGAGTTGAGCTCTTAGCCTGGAACCAGGCCTCTGGAGTGTGTTACCTGCTGTTGCTGGGGTCCATGTTCCCTCCAAGGTCTTGATGGTGGTGCTGAGCTCGGCCTCCATCTCTTTCTCGAACTCATCCTCGCTCGACGACTCGCTCTCCCCCGTCAGATATTCTCTGATCAGCTTCTTCTTCTGCTCCGGCGTCCCGTTGAGCAGCACCTCCAACTCGTCCTCCGAACTGAAAGACAGCGAGAGAGAAGATGACACTTGTTTTTATCCTGTGGGCGTCAACAGGGTCAGAGTAAAAAACAGGATTCAAATGCACGCTGAAGGCTCTTTGAGAAAATGACTTCGGGCTCTCTTAATCTATGCAAGTACTTCTGCCAGTGGTGAAATGTAATTGAGTAAATCAGTTACATTTCTAAAGCACTTTAAAAGGATATTAACATCCCTTCTACTGCGTGTGTATATTAATAGCGTTGACTTTTATGTATTTAACTAGCAGACATTAGCAATAGAAAAATAACTATATAAACCCGCTCAGTTATCCTTTTTATTACCTGATTATAATAAGATGACTTCAATAAAACGCTACGTACATAAAAACAGTTCATGTTTATCTGTATCTCCTGTATTCCAACAGTCGCTAGCTAGAAACCGTTCCCTGTCTTCAACGTGTTTGAGTTTGTTTACATGTTAGCATTTAGCTAGCTAGCCTCATGGTGCTCAAACTACACCGTTTTTTAAGCTGTTTTTATTATTTTCCAACCTGCTCTCAGCTCTCTCTTCATCGCTGGGCTCCTCGAGTTCATACGAATCAAACTCCTGTGGTTTGTTCATTTTTAACTGCTTAAAAAGTCCAACTAAAGTGTTACGACATGAGCTAGTAGCGACCATGCAACGTTTACTTCCGGTTCTTCTTGTTCTTCTTCTTTAGTAGATTAAACGGCTGACGCCCACAGGGAGAGAAAACACTATCGCCATCTGTTGGAAGGACGAATACAGCACATACAAAAAAGATCATAACATGTTTTTCAAATTGAATTAAAAATAAATAATAATAAAATAATAATAATTTAAAAAAGGTAAAAATTAGATTAAATAACATCTAAAATAAAATAGCAAAATTATCTTCGAGCCATTACCACACTATTTTTTACAATTATGCTTTAAGGTTTTAACATTTTATTAAACAAGAAATGCTGATATTTGACGAAAAGACACAAATATTAATTAATTAAATAACCAATTTGAGTAAAACACAAGAGCTCTTTCTTAGATATGTACCAATACAAGTTAAGACCAGTGAAACAAATACATAATATTAATGTAATTATTCCTGTATGTCATACAAACACTTTCTAAGTATTGTTTTCCTACCAATATTTAAAAAAGGCTCAGGTAAAACCATCTGTTGAACCTGTCTTGTATCAGAACATTTTGATTTGTTGCAAAGCACTGCAATAAAACCAATCATGGCACTCGTCATTAGCTTATTGACATATTCCCAAATTATTTATTGATATAAAGTGTTAAAATGTGAAGTTCCTCTTTGATTGAGCATCCCTGAATCAGTAGCTTCACAAACTGGATTCACTATTCTCACATCCTGACATGTGAGCCTGCAAACTGCTGCTGTTACAACAAACCAACACTAAGTGGAGCCAACAGATCACACATTCTCGTCTCTCAAAGGTCAGGGCCGCTAAAGCTCCATCTGAAGGCCGAGTGCATGAAGTGATAAATCAGTGGGGAAGGAATGGTTCAATGGAAATCTGATAATTGCTTTTAGCACCTGAAATGTTGATCTTGCTGTTTACTTTG
>NW_022990481.1:42500-44946 GCF_902827175.1 Gymnodraco acuticeps
AATTGAAATGATATCGTTTATTTTGTTTTAAAAACATAAGAAATGTGTTCCAACGTACACTCCTACCTCTATAACACTTATTCTACCCATATGACATCCATGTTACACCGATATAATACCGTCATTGCAGCCTTATTGCGCAACTTAATTGAATGCTCAATTCTGATTGGTCAATTTGGACAATCCAGAGGTTGTGAATTCTCGCTAATAGACTGTTGCTAAGGAGAACAGACCGTTGCTAAGGACAGACAGGAAGTAAACACTGACAGGAACACACTATGGCCTCTGGCAGTGTTTAAAGTCGTGTTCATCTGGAAGAGAAAATGTGAACAGTTACAGAAAAACCTCGATCAGTGCTGTCGTCATTTTGAGTTCGTTGTAGTTCCAGACATCGGTACGGATCATTTTGATCTTAGCATAAGCAATACGATCAATGTTAATAAAATGCGTGAGTCAAGTCGTTGGTTTATTTCGTGTGTTACCCAATAATAACCCAGATGATGTGTCATTCCCCAAAGGGTGAGAAGGAAAGAGATCCTAATCACCTTAATATGATCAAGACACATTGAATGACTGTATCCCTCATATAAACAAATACATTTAAGGGTTTAAAAGGTAAGCTTTTACCCTGTAATCATGATATTTAAATGATTACTGTCTCTTTCCGTGGTCACAGTGCAAAAAGTCGCAAATGCAACATGACCACATTTTTCTTTCAAGATTCAAGGCTTTTTGTTGTCATGTGTACAAAGTGTAGAAATCTGAGGCTCCTCCAACAGAGCAACACAATAAAACAGATAATAGTGCAAGTAAATACAAATACAATAGAAATATTAGTGCAAGAACAGTCGACATACAAGTAATGAGAATATGATATATGAGATGAATAATGCCAGATATTCTGAACTATAATGTGTGAACATGCAGAGCCAGAAACAGGTTTATCACCAGGTGGGTTGCCACGTACGAGGAATTTGACTTGGTGTCGTGGTGCGTACATAAAAGTTCAACAATAATAAATAACACAGATAGCGTCGCAGAGCACAACCGGAGAGGATTTGGGATGGGGGGGGTGTCCGGTGCCTTGCTCAAGGGCACCACGGCAGGGCAGGAGGTGAACTGGGTCCTCTCCAAGTAGCAGTCCACACTCCATATGTAGGTCTGTTCGGGGACTTGAACCGGCGACCCTACGGCTCCCAGTCCAAGCCCCGACTGACTGAGCCACTGCCGGATACAACAGTATTTACAAAAGAAATAGAATGGATTAAAATATGGAATAAGAGTTATATAGAACATTTAGGGGTTACAAAGTGCAGATATTACCCCAACATGTGTTATTCAGTGTCAAAGTAATCTATGTGACTAGAGGACTAAAGACAGTGGGACATTTAACACGAACACACGAAAAAGTTACGTTGATTTGACTTGATGTCATGGTGCATACAAAATAAATATAAAACACAGAAACAGAACTAGAAAAATAGTAAAATATAACAGTATTTACACAGAAATAGAATGGAATAAAAGATGGAATAAGAGGCTTAAACAGCGTAGACTAAGACAGAGAAAGCCAATTGTCTTCGCTGCCGTGGAGCAGATGTTCCCTGACAGTTTGAGAGGAAACAGATCTGATTTGAGGCGACATGTTTAGTTTCAACAAGCGCCGCTCAGACGTCGCCCTGGGCTGAGAGGCTGGATCTTATACCTCAGTACCAGGCTTCTGCGTCAGTGAACAGTGACACACCGTATCAGCTCCGTTACATTTAGGGAACTCACACAGGCGGTGCTTACACTAAAAGAGTCGCTGCAAGGCTTCCCTCTGCGTGGAACAGAGGCGCTGGAATATAAATAATAATATAAAAATACTTTCTTAAATACTTTACTTAGTTTTGATGTACTTCTTCTTTATTTGGTTCAAATCACAAATATGAACTCCCGTTTTCAAGTCTTCTTTATTTAAGTGTGTTCTTTTTAAATGATGTTTTATGATTTTACCCTATATACATGTGGAAATGTGTATTTCCACATGTATATTTATTTCTTAACTTTTTAATGCAATTGTATTTCAGAAATATTTTGGACTCTGTATTTCTAGTGTCTTCAGTATCTATCTATCCATCTATCCATCTATCTATCTATCTATCTATCTATCTATCTATCTATCTATCTATCTATCTATCTATCTATCTATCTATCTATCTATCCAATCTATCCATCCATCCATCCATCTATCTATCTATCTATCTATCTAGCTATCTATCTATCTTATCTACTATCTATCTATCTATCTATCTATATATCTATCTATCTATCTATCTAGGTAGAGAAAAAAAGAGAGTCTATCTATCTATCTATCTATCTATCTATCTATCTATCTATCTATCTATCTATCTATCTATCTATCTATCTATCTATCATTATCTATCTATTCTATCTATCTATCTAT